>NW_024870865.1:3362500-3567500 GCF_019054845.1 Dipodomys spectabilis | reverse complement strand
ACCGAGTCCTGTCTTCTTTCTTTTTCCTTTTCGTTGGCCGTGGGGCTTGAACTCAGGGACTGCTCACTGCTCCCCAGCGCTTTTACTCAAGGTGAGTGCTCAACCACGTGAGCCACAGAGCCTCTTCCCATTTTCTGGGGGTTCATTGGCGATAAGAGACTCGGGGACTTTCCTGGCTGGGCTGGCATTGAACCGTGATCCTCAGATCTCAGCCTCCTGAGCAGCTAGGATGACAGGCGTGAGCCACCACCAATGCCCAGTCCAGGCTTCACTGTACCACCGACGCATCCGTTGACAACCAGTGTGCCACGTAAATGATACACCAGACAACGAATGCATTGCCAAATGACTGGGTGATCGCCTGAGTGCCATCCCTCCTGGCACCCGCTCCCTACTCCCCCCTCCCCCAGCTCTCAGCCCTGGCCGCCAGGCCCCTCCCCCCAGCAGGTGGTGGCGTGGGCGGGGCATCTCCACCACGCCCAGCCAGGTAGGGGACAGGGCTTGGACTGGGCGGGCAGAGCAGAGGGAAACGTTACGCCCCCTCTGGTCTGGCGGCCTTCATGTAAGAAGTTCATAAAACCGCAGCCCGCACGGCCCGGAGGACATGATTTACGCAGGCCCGGGAAGCGCTCTCAATAAGGTCCCGCCATCAAAGGCCATTAAGGGAGCGCAGTAACCACGGGCAAAGGGGCAAGTGCTATGGATCCAGAGAGGCTTAAGCAGAGGAATTAAATAGGCATTTGGAGCCGAGAGACGTTGTTAATAACGGGAGCCCTTGAATCTCATCTGGCCTTGAGGCCCCGTTCTCTGCTCTGGGGTGTCCGAGGAGATGGAAGGGCCTGTGGAAGGGAGGGCCGGTGTCCTAGAGCTCAGAGGTCCCAGAACTGGCTGGTGACATGCAGGAAGAGGGGACGGCTTCGGGGGAGGAGGGGGAGGAGGACAAGGCAGGAAGCCAGCCCCGCCCAGCCTCCAGCTGCCAGCCAGGACTCACCACTGTGGATCTGTGGGAGTCCTGGGTCCCCTTCTTGCTCCTCAGGACTCGGATGGAAGCCAGACAGACACTGGCAGCAGGGAGCCCGGGGGTCCCCCCACCCCAGGAAAAGTTCCACGGTGGCCACTCAACTCCTTCCCACGTAATACTCCAAGGTCGTTCAAGCAACGCCTCTTCCATGAAGCCCCTCAGAGCTTCAGCCCCTGTTCTGCACAACACGAATCACCATGGCACTTCTAGAAGGTTCCAAGTCAGGCTAGACCTAAAGCTAGACCCAGAGCCCCCCATCCTGCCAGTTTCTGCTTGGGGCTTCCCACAGGTCTGTGCCCACCTGGCACACCTGGCTTGGAGCCCTGAGTTCGGAGCCAGGACTCAGCCACCAGGGCCCATCCTCCTCCTCCCAGCCCCACCCAGCTCCCCCATCCTTCTGGCAAGTTCTCCTTCTCACAATTTATCTCTCCGGCTGAAATTAGCATTCCTTTTAAATGTTTTCGCACCCTCCAACCGTTCCTTAAATGTGCATATTAACTGGCGAAATGACTTGCCCTAGCTTCTTCTGCGGCCTCCCATTAATCTCCATACAACCCCATTACACTTAATAGGGCGCGTCCTCTCCAGCCCGGCCTCATAAACGCGCGGGGGAACTTGGGAACACTCCCTGGGCCCAGGCCTGCAGCTGCCAAGGCCAAGGGCGGGGAGGGCGCCCCCTGCAGGTGGAGGCTGGGTGGCCATGTGGCTCGCAGGAACAGCGGCTTCGTCCTGGGCCCATGACGTTCTCTTCTTACAAGCAGAGAAGGTGGAAGTGGGATTCGAACTCCAGACATTCTGGACCAAAGCCCAAGCTTTTGGCTCGCACCTGACCCTCCCCGCCATGGGATGGGCTGCAGGAAGAGGTGACAGAGGTGATCGCCTACAAACGGGCTGAACTTGGGTAAGGGCAAGTGGGAGATGTTGTTTAGTGCCCGTATTGGGGCTTGAACTCGGGCCCTAGGTGCTGTCTCTCTTTGCTTTGTTGCTCAAGGGTGACATTCTGGTAGCGTGTCAAGTGGCACTTGAGACACAGCTCTATTTCCATTAGTTAATTGGCGATAAGAGTCTCATGAACTTTCCTGCCCTGGCTGGCATCAAACCACGATCCTCAGATCTCAGCCTCCTGAATAGCTAGGATTACAGGCGTGAGCCACCAGCACCCAGCCTCTTTGGCCAGAATTCTTGATCACAATTGTGTTTGCTTTTCTCCTGCAGGCTAGTCAGGACACCCCGCGTGGTTTGGCCTGCACGTAGCTGGTTCAGAATCCATGCTTCCATGTTTCCTAGGCAAATGCGAACAGCTCAGGGGACCCAGAAATGTCACCCACCCCCAGTCTTCTGCTCTGCTGGGTCAATACTCTCAAGACTTGCTGTCAGGGGCGGGGAAGGTGGCTCAGTGGTAGAGTGCTTGCCTTGATGCATGAAGCCCTGGGTTCGATTCCTCAGCACCACATAAGCAGAAAAAGCCAGAAGTGGCACTGTGGCTCAAGTGGTAGAGCACTTGGCTTGAGCTGAAGAGCTGAGGGACAGCGCCCAGGCCCAGAGTTCAGGCCCCATGACTGACAAAAAACAAAAACAAAAACAAATCTAGCAGAGGCCTCCAACTTCTGAAATCTGCATGGTCCTAGCTCAGTCCCAGTGAGGGTCCTCAGGCTGTGTGTGTGTGTGCGTGCACGTATGTGTGCACACGCCCACCAGTCCTTGGGCTTGAACTCAGAGTCTGGGCACTCTCCCTGAGCTTTTTCACGCATGACCAGCACCCTGTCCATCGAACCACACCTCCACCTCTGGCTTTTTTTGGTGGCTCATTGGAGATCCGAGCCTCACGCAGTATTCTTCCCAGGTTGGCTTCCAGCCACCATCTTTATATCTCAGCCTCCTGAGGAGCTAGTATTAGAAGAGTGAGTCACTATGCCCAGCCCCCTGCAGGCTTTAGATGGCAAGGGCAGGTGCCTGGAGCTGCCTCTGCAGGCGCCTGTCTTACCAGCCTCGGCGGCTGGGAGGAAGCTACGTTCCATGGGCCGGGTGGCAAGCAGCAGGCAGGGCCCAGCTGCGGGCCAGGATGGGGGTCCCCACTCCCGTGCTGGAACCCTGCAGTCCTGGGGCCTCCCTCCCACGACTTCCTAGGCAATGACAACCTTTAACGTCTGCTCTGTTCTAATCTCCTTTATCTTAATACAATCTTCCCCTGGTGAACTCTCTGGAGCCCCAACTGCTATTTTCAACGGAGGGGATTTTTCTTCTTATTATTGTTATTACGACTTGATACTGTGGTTGCTGTTGGACTTCAGTCACTGTGGAGGGGGAAATTAATCAGTTTTTCCTAAGCACTCAGGACCCACTTTGCATACCGATGGTGCCCTCCCGCTCCCCCCTGCAGGAGTCAATTACCAACCTGGCCTCTTGCCTGCCAAGACCCAGCGGTTCGTTCCTGAGTCTCGGGGTGGCTGTCCCAGCCTCCCCACGAGAGGCCCTGGGTCCACCTGCTCCATTCTTGGCTGCACGTTAGGGTGGGAATGACAAATTCGGGATTGCACTGTTCGATCCTCCCTCCTGCACCGCAGGCGGAAGAACCGATCCCAGCAAGCTGTGACCTGCTGGCCCTCCTGGTGCCTGGGAGGACTTCCTGGCTCCCTCCCTCACTTCCGGTCTGCCCTCTCTGCTGGCCCGTCCTGACGGAGTGGAAGGATTGACAGGCAGAGGCCTCTATCCTGGCAGAGAGAGCCAGAGACCAAAAATAGCCCAATCCCACTGCACCTGCCCCGGCCCTGTACCAGTCGTGCTTGGCTGGGTTGAAGGAAGGGCTCTAGGGCCCCCCCGCCACCAGCTGCCTGCGGGGGCACACACAGAATCGCCACCCCCTTCTCCAAGCCCCGGAAACAGCCCAGCTGGGCCTGGCCCATGGGGCAGAGCTTCTGAGATGCTGCCCATGCTCCAGCCCAGGATGACAGAGGGGCACAGAGGAGGTTCCAGGAGACTGCGCAGGCCTCGAGGAAGGCGGGGCCCTTTGGAAATAACCAGGAAGACGCCAGCAGTCCGAGGCAGCGCCCAGGAGAGGACAGAAACCATCTTGGAAGTCAGGATTCAGTCTCCGCCCACAAAGCCAGCAAGGGGTGGGCTAGGCTGGGCACCCTTGTTCTGTGGGGCCCGTCAATGGATTCCGGGGACCAGGCTTTGGCTCCTCTGCTCAGCTCATGCTGGGTGACCTTGGCATGTCTCTGGTTGTAGAATGAAGACACCTGTCACCTGTGGATACCTGCAAGGAGCGCTGAGGAGGAGGACACAAGCACGGGGTCCCAGGCCATCTGCCACCAGGACCCGGAAAGCCCATCTTCCTCACAGCTCTGACCTCACCGCCCTCACAGCAATTGGGACAGATAGGAGACTGGCCCAGCCAGGCTAAGTGGTACACGCCTGTAATCCCAGCTACTCTGAGGCAGAAACAGGAGGATGGCAAATTTGAGGCCAGCCAGGGCAAAGGTAGTAAAAACCCTATCTAGTAAACAAAATCAAGGCTGGGCGCCGGTGGCTCACGCTTGTCATCCTAGCTACTCAGGAGGCTGAGACCTGAGGATCAAGATGTGAAGCCAGCCCGAGCAGAAAAGTCCGTGCAACTCTGACCATCAATAAACGACTCAGAAAATGCCAGAAGTGGCACTGTGGCTCAAGTGGCAGAGTGCCAGCCTTTTGCTCAGGTCCTGAGTACAAGTCTCAGGACTGGCATAAAATGAAAGAAAGGAAGTGGGGGGAGGGAAGGAGGGAGGGAAAAAGAAAAGAAAAGGGGAAAGGAAAAGGAAAAGGAAAAGGAAAGAAGAGTGTGTCTCTCTCCTGGTTAACTTTCCTATCACTTTCACTTCATTTCACATCTTGGCTGAATCCTCAAGCTAGGATGCAGGCTCTCTGTCCAGTACCATGAGGTGCCTGAGGAAATGATCCTCACACCCATTATTCCTGAGTAAACGTTCTCTTGGGGCTTTGCCTAGGGAGCCTCTCCTTGTGCAGCCGGTGCCCCGCACAGCACAGAGCAGCTCACCCTGCAGAGGCCCACCGCTGTGCTTCCCCCCCCCCCCCCCCCCCCCGGCCTGCTGGCTGGCTGCTCTCTCCTCTGGGGCCAGAGAAAGTGAGAGAGAAGGAAATGGAAAAGTCTTTGACTTGTCAGAACTGCCAGCGCTGGAGAAGATCCCCGGGTCCTGAGTCTGCCCCATTGCCTGCCAGTCCCTGCCAGTCCTCTGCTGCCCCTAGTAATTGGCCTAAGCCTTGGAACAGCCCTGGGGAACCAGGCAGCACTCAGGCTGGTCAGCCAAGAAGGGGACCCCACTGAACGGAGTCCTGCCCCCCAAAAGCAAAGGACTGCAGGAATCAGGAGCTGGTAGCTCACATCCATGCTCTTGGCCACTTAGGAGGCTGAGGTCTGAGGTTTGTGGTTCCAAGCCAGCTCAGGGAAGAAAAGTCTGAGGGACTCTAATTTCCAATTAACCGGCAAAAAGCCAGAAGCGGAGCTGTGGCTCAAGTGGTAGAATGCCAGCCTTGAACAACAACTAAAAAAGCCAATCAAGAGTGCATGACTGGGCTGGGAAGGTGGCTCAGTGGTAGAGTGCTTGCCTTGCATGCATGAGGCCCTGGGTTCGATTCCTCAGCACCACATAAACAGAAAAAAAAGTCAGAAATGGTGCTTTGGCTCAAGTGGTAGAGGGCTAGCCTTGAGCTGAAGAGATGAGGGACAGAGCCCAGGCCCAGAGTTCAAGCCCCACGACCGACCAAAAAAAAAAAAAAAAGAGTGCATGGCTCTGAGTTCAAGCACCAGTACCAGCACAAATACAAAAGAAAAGAGAGAAAGGCAGAAGGAAGGAAGGAAGGAAAGAAGAAAAGGAAGAGGGGGAGGGAGGGAGGTTTTCGGGAGACACGGACCCCATTTGTGGCTCCAAATGGAGCCACTGCTCCATTTCCAGCCTTTTAGTAATTAATCGGAGGTAGAGGCTCACAGACTTTCTTGCCTGGGTTGACTTCAAACTTCGATCTTCTGATCTGATCTCAACTCCTGAGTGTCTAGGATGACAGGCGGGAGCCACAGCCCACAGGGCCTGCCTCAGTTTCCTTACCTGTACAATGGGAGGGTAATGCGAAGCAGGAATGAAGCTCGTGGCACACGAGAAACATTCAAAACCGGTGATTCCTGGTACTCGCCTTCCCTCTTGCCCGTCTTGTGTGGGAGAGCTGGGTTAACGTTTTGCCTGTATACCGGCTGCTGCCCAGCCTTCCATTTCTTTGCTTCATACAAACATCTTCTAGAAAGCCCTTTTCAGCTTGCCATGAGGGGCAAAGAAGACCATGGAAGCAGCCTGTGGCTTGGCGGCGCCCTGGAAGAGGCCCTGGTCCCTCCGTCTCCCACCGCAGCTTCAGAGCACACAGATCGGAACCCAGCAGCAGCTCGGTTCCCCCCCCCCCCCCCAGCAAGCCAGCAGCTGGGGAGGCCCCACAGATGCTCCCTCCACATCCCCCCAATTTTCTGAGATGGTTTATGGCGAGATACATCTTCCAGCCTAAATCTACTTGCCAGGACTTGAGCCGCCATGGATGTAAAACTAATGAAAGGGTTTAAGAGTTCCAAGCTTGGGGTCCTGTGGATAAATTCCCTTTCATGCCTGTCCTCCTCGGAGCTGCTGTGGGTCTTTGAAGGAGAGAGGAAACCTCAAAGGTGGATCATTTGCACACCTCCTCTCGAGGAGGAGGGAAGTGGGCAGAGGCCCTCAGCTACTCTCTTCCTCCTGACACCTGCCGGCCTGCCCCTGCCTCGGAGGAAATGAGAGCCACAGGCCAGCAGGAGTCCTCAGAGCCAGCAGACACCTCCAGAAAGACCACACACAAAGGAGCTTTGGAATCCTGACTACTCAGCAGGCTGAGATCTGAGGATCGCAGTTCAAAGGCAGCCCAGGCAGGAAAGTTCATGAGACTCTTATCTCCAATAATAAACCAGCATAAAAACAAACAAACAAAACTGGAAGTGAGCTGGGTGCAGTGGCTCACGCATGTCATCCTAGCTACTCAGGAGGCTGAGATCTGAGGATCATGGTTCCAGCCAGCCTGGGCAGGAACATCCCCATGAACCTCCAGAAAACCGGAAGTAGCACTGTGGCTCAAGTGGTAGAACACTAGCCTTGAGCTGAAGAGCTGAGGGACAGTGCCCAGGCCCAGAGTTCAAGTCCCAGGACCGGCGTGTATGCGTGTGTGTGCACTCATGTACGCGCGCATTCACACACACACACACACACACACACACACACACACACACACGTGCTGGACGTGCCGATGGTGATGGAGCAGTGCTCACCCGCCCATCGCCTCCTGTGCCGTGTCAGCCGCTGCTCTCCCAGCAGCTCGGCCCTGTGGCACCTGCAGCCCGGGCGCCTGTCCTGCTGTCTAATAGAGATCGCACCGCCACTGCCATAGAGGCTCAGCTAGCGTGGGCGCCCTGCAGATTCCAATCCTTCCTCTCTTTAATCTTCCTTTCTCCTCCTTCCGTTTGCAGGTCTCATGCATGCTCAGAGTTTCAGAAGATAAAGGCCCACAAGCACAGCCAGCAGGCCACCCCTCCTCCGCCTCTGACAGGTGAAAAATTCAGTTAGCAGCAAAGCGCCCGGCCTCCGATTGGCTTCTGTGAGCCAAGGACCCTGTGTGTGTGCGTCAGGAAACCAAGGACCTCAGCCCCAGGCTCTTCTTTCTTTGCCTCTTGGAGCAGTCATGGTGAAATCTCACGAGACTTGTGGGTGAGCAAGAGGCCAGGGACCTCATTACCCTGGAAGCAGCCAGGCCAGAGACTCATCAGGTTAAGGCAGTGTGGCCTACTGGGCCAGACTGACCCGGAAGTAATCTTTGTGGCGGGATCACAGACAAACAGCTTGGTGTCTCTGAGCCTGTGAAGCAGTCAACAAATGGGAAATGCAGCTGGAGGGCTGTATCTTCAGGAGACACCGCTGACCTTGGTGCTCAGCCCCCTCAGCCTTCCTCCCAGAACGCAGGCAGGCAAGGCAGCTCTCAGGCTCTGAGCTCTGGCCAGATGAGGCAGCAGGGCCACACGGGGACATGCGGTCAGGTTTCAAGGCCAAAGGAGCCCCATAGAAGAGACTCACTCCTGTGTAGTAGGCTGCGTGCACGCTTGCTCCCGGCATTTGAAATCTGAATTGCTGTCTTGGTACTTTGGAGGCATGGAAAGAAGAAATGAGCTCAGGGTCTCTGGGAAAAGACCTTTAAACCTGTTTTAGAAATCAGCTTTGTCTGACTGCTGTTCATCTGCCCTCCAGGCGTAGAATGAAGGGCAGAGACCCTGGAGGGCTGTCTGGTGGATACCGGAAACTGTGGGTAAGGACGGGCAAGGTTCAGAGAAAGGGGGTGATGGGGGCACCCTGACACAGAGATCTCCTAGGAGAGAACTGGATGCAAAGATGAAGCTGACAACACGGACCAATCAAGGGCCCGCCTGCTCGCCTGCGCCCCGCCCTCCTCCCTGCCAGTGGCTGCACCTGCCTCCGGCCGTCCTCCCTAAGGCTGCCTTTGCTGCTTGCTCATTCATTCATCCACTCATCTACTCATCCATTCATTCCATGTCTTCTGGGTGTCAGGGAACCGGGAAGAAGGACAGATCTGAAACTCTGATAGCTCTTTCCTCCCTTAGCCCTCCAGTAAAGAACAGATAGGCCCAGTGCTGGTGGCTCACACCTGCAATCCTAGCTACTCATGAGGCTGTGGTCTGAGGATCACAGTTCAAAGCCAGCCCAAGCAGGAAAGTCTGTGAGACTCTCATCTTCAATGAATCACCATAAAAAAGCCATAAGTAGAGCTGTGGCTCAAGTGGTAGTGCTCTAGCCTTGAGCAAAAGCAGCTCAGGGACAGCACTGAGGCCTTGAGTTCAAACCTCAAGGCTGGTGCACGTGCGTGTATGTGTGTGTACACACACACACACACACACACGAATAGAGAATTGTGCAGATAACGAAGAATGTGACAAAGACCTCCCAAGAGCCTTCATGGGCGCAATGAGCTGAGTCTTAAAGGCTGGATAGGAGTTCTTCTCAAGAAGAGAGAGAGGAGGAGCGGGAAGGCCATTCCAGCAGAGAAAGCAGCTGGCACAGACACTGAAGTAGCAGGGCAGGTGCTCAGGGAGGGGCAGAACAGGGGGGAGTCCACTGGAACAGAGAGGGGGGTGGAGTGTAGAGAAGCGTGTGGAAGTCCTCCAAGATGCCACCTGGCCTTGTTCCCCTCCCTCTCCCCCTGTATTAGTTAACTACTGCTGCATAACAAACAGCCCCCACATGTAGCAGTTGAAAACAGCATCTCTGTCCTTGCCAGTCTGTGTAGGAGGGAAACTGAGGCACGGCTTAGTTCCAGGCCTGGCTGGGGTTGTGGGAGCTTCCTCTTGATGGTTTACTTCTACCGCGATGCTGGCTGTAGAAAGAGGGACTTAGTCCCGGACACAGACCTCCCCAGTGTGAGTGGCACAGATGGAGCAAGGCTGAGCTGCACAAGTACTTTATGACCCAGCCTCAGACACACAGTTCTGTCTCTGATCTCCTCTGATCAGAGGAGGCCACAGAAGGGATGGGGAGTGCAGAGGCTGGGGGCTGCTGCAGCCATCTGCTGCCCGGGCTGGGGACGTTCACAGAAGCAGCTCTCAGAGCCGGAAGCAGGCTCCTCCGGCAACTCCCAGGATGCTTTGCAAGTGAGCCTTCCCATAGCCACCTGCCTGGCGGACATGCTGGGTGAGGCAGGTGCAGACCTTCTCTTGGGGGTGGGGGGGGGAACATGGACTCTGCCAGCACAGATGATCCAGCCCTCCCTGGCCAACTGTCCTCATGGCCTCCAGCTGGTCACCCCCAAACAGATCCAGCCAGTCCCTCTTCCCTGCCAGCCGAATGCCCACCCTTGACAAGAACCAGCCAGGGCAGCGAGAGCCTGAGGTTGGCTCAGAAGTTAGCACGGAAGCCAAAGGAGCTGGGAGAGGCTGCCAAGGTCCAGCCTGGGCCCTGGCCTGCGGGAGCCGCCCGCCCCTCAGGCCGCGCCGGCCTGGTGTCATTGGAAGGCCAGGCGGCACCTGCAGACAATTTTATCACACTCGGTAAAATGTGTAAATACTATTACGTTAGACAGATTTTCTCATTAATTCTCGGGCCCAGTGACAGACCAGGAATTAACACAATTGATTTTTCCAGTCCCCACTCATTATCCATCATCCCCTGCCCCCAGAACTTAGTCACATTTCATCTGCTCCACCTGGGCCGCCATCCACCCGGAGGCTTCAACATACATTAAACTAATAAAGAGCGGCCGGCGCCGGCCTGTCGCCCCGGGAATGGGTGGGGACGCTGCCACCGGCTCGGTGCTCAGGACTCTCCACACTGTGTCTCGTGTCCACTTCCACTGCGTGACAATCTCCCAAGAGGCTGAGGATGGAAGCTGCGAGCCTGGGTTGGAAAGTTTTAGAGCAGGGCCAGGTACCACATCCACAGGTCAGTGTGAGTCCAATAATGATTTGAAAGCTCACACCTAGAATCCCAGCTGCTCAGGAGCCTGAGATCTGAGAATCACAGTTTGAAACCAGCCTGGGCGGACAAATCCAAGAGACTCTTCTCCAAAAAGTGGGTTGGTGGCTCACACCTACAACCCTAGCTACTCTAGAGGCTGACATTTGAGGATCAAAGTTCAAAGCCAGCCTGGGCAGGAAAATCTGTAAGGATTTTATCCCCAATGAACCACCAAAAAAAAAAAAAAAGCTAGAAGTAAAGGTGTGGCTCAAGTAGTAGAGCAGCAGGCTTGAGTGAGAAAACTAAGGGACAGTAGCCAGGCCTCAAGTTCCAGTTCCGACGCATGCGCACGTGATGGGAGGGGGTGTCTGAGTGCACCCGCTGAGCCCTCTGCTGGGTCTCCATTTCTGCCCCACTGAGAGAAGCAGGGAGGTGCCTCTCGGGGTGGAAGGGGATTGATTTCTGAGCTGCTCAGCTTGAGGGTCAGTAGAGCCTAGAAATGTATCTCCCCCCATGCCCTTCCCATCAGGGCCAGAGAGGCTGAGCTCATTCTTTGGGGTCTGCGCTCACCCTGCCAGTCTCAGAGCTGTAGTGATGGAGTCAGGCCCCCATGGGGCCACCTCCCCACCCTGTCCCTAATTCTCTCAGGGGACCCCTCGGCTCCTGGCTCCCAGGGCAGCAGCGCCAGCGCTGGGTGTCTCTCACCTCACATGGCATCTGTGCTCTCCACAGTGACAGATAGATTGTTCCACGGCAAGTGTCTCTTCAGCCATGCGCCAGTACTTCAGCGAGCACCGTTGGGGAATGCGATGCCTGCCTTCCTTCGCAGGGCTGACTAATGGCGGAGCTCCAGGCACCGTGGCAGGTGGATGCAGAGCTACTTAGGGGTAAGAAAGCCTCTGAGCTTGCATTAAATCATGGTCATGGGCAAGGTGTAAGGTGGCAGAATGTTCTTTCTAGGACAAGGTTTTACCAGCAAGCCTGAGGCCGCTGTCACAGGTCACAGGAGATCGGCAAATGAATGGATGGATGGATGAGTAGGTGGACGGATGGATGAATGGATGGATGGGTAGGTGGATGGATGGATGAATGGATGGATGGGTAGGTGGATGGATGGATGAATGGATGGATGGGTAGGTGGATGGATGGATGAATGGGTAGGTGGATGGATGGATGGATGGATGGATGGATGGATGGATGGATGGATGAATGGATGGATGGGTAGGTAGATGGATGGATGAATGGATGGATAGGTAGGTAGGTGGATGGCTGAATGGATAGTTACATACATAGATGGTTGGATGGATGGATGGGCAGATGGGTGGATGGATGGATGGCTTGGAGGCTAAATGGATGGACAGATGGATGATGGGTAGATGAATGTATAGATGGGAAGATGGATGGATATGAGTGGGTGGGTGGATAGTTGGGTGGATGGATGGGTGGGAAGGTGGGTGAGTAAGCAGATGGATGTATAGATGGGAAGATGGATGGATGGATGGCTGGATAAGTGGGTGGATAGATGGTTGGGTGGACGGGTGGGTAGATAGCTACATACATGGATGGATGGATGGGCAGATGGGTGGGTCAGTAGATGGATGGATGGGCAAATGGGTAGATGGTTGGACAGGTGAGTGGGTGGATGGATGGATGGATGGATGGGTGGGTAGCTAAATGATGGATAGATGAGTGATGGGTGAATGGACAGATGGGAAGATTGGATGGATGGATGGATGGAGCCCAAATAAGAATGAAACAGAAGCTCTTGACTTTGCCAGCCCTTGACCCCCGCTCTGGTCCTACAGACTCCAGGGGTCCAGGCAGAAGGCAGAGGTCCCAGCATCCCTTCCCTGGAACCCTAGCTTTGGGACCAGAGCAAGTGATACACTGTAGGCAGTTCCTCCAGCATCGGGCCCTGCATCACCACGCGGCTTCTCCCTGGACTGTCTGGCAGCAGTCAGAGCAGGGGTGGCCCTGTGCCCACTCATCCTTCCTGGGCCCCAAGCCCTGCAGTGGGGTGCACTTTCAGAAAGAGCCTGAGATAATCACGAGATTCTGTCTCCATGTCTTGCTCCGCCTCCTGAGCTTAAGTGCCTGTAAGGGACAAAGGGACAGGCACCGAGGACAGTAACAGCTGTGTTTCCAACAAGCCAGTGACAATGCAGATCTGGGGGCGGAGCCCACGTCAGCACTGGGCCCCGACGCAGCCCTGAGCTGCAGCAGCAACTGTCGCTGGCTGGCTCGCTTCTCAGGCTCCTTCCTTGCCTGTGCTTATCTCCACCCGGGGTCATCCTGGGCTTGGCTGCTGGAGGAGACAGACCAGGCTGGGTCCCTACCCCTGGTGGGACCCCTCAGTGTTCTCCCTGTGCCCCCAGAAGCCAGGGCCACCAGCCTGCAAAGTGAACCACTTGCAGGAGGCGCTGAGGGGAGCTGGGGGAAGGGTGAGGGGAGATGCAAAGTGGGGAGCAAATGGGAGAAAAGTCAATGGCAGGAGAGGCAACGGCGGCTCTCAGCATTTTAAGAGATGCAGGCTGGCTGGGAATGCGGCTCAGTGGTACAGTGCTTGCTTAGCACGCATGAAACCCTTCAATTCCTTGCTACCACATACACAGAAAAAGTCAGAAGTGGTGTTGTGGCTAGCCTTGAGCAAAAGAAGCTCACGGACAGTGCCCAGACCCTGAGTTCAAGCCCCAGGATATCACACACACACACACACACACACACACACACACACACACACACACACGGGCCAGGTACCAGTGGCTCACACCTGTAATCCTAGCTACTCAGTAGGCTGAGATCTGATGATCTTGGTTCAAAGACAGCGCCTCGGAAGGAAAGTCTGTGAGACTCTTATCTCCAATGAACCACTCAGAAAACCAGAAGTGGCGCAGTGGCTCAAGTGGTAGAGCACTTGCCTTGAGCTGAAGAGCTGAGGGACAGCGCCCAGGCCCAGAGTTCAAGCCCCGTGACAGACTAAATAAATAAATAACCCCCTGTTCCTCCCCTCCACCTTTCCAAAGGAAGTAGGAGCATCAGCATGGAGGGAATTTTAATGCAGGCAGTGCTGTATTTCGAGACAAAAGAGAGTGGGGTTGTATAACTTCCAGTGAGCCATCGAACCCCTCAGCCAGCGACACACAGACACCCCACGTGTCCTCGTGGACCCCGAGTCGGATGGCTGCCATTGCGGTTGTGGTTGAGAGGGAGGGAGGACCCCTGCCTAGGATGGGCAGTGGAGGTCCCGGCAGGGCCTGGCCTCTTCTAGAAGCAGCACCCCCTCCGCCCAGCTCTGGACAGACCCCGCCGTGTGGCAGCCTCTGCCGAGGCCCGAGGCATGGATTATAGATGCTTCGCCTCACTTGAGGGCTTCGCTTATCTGCCCACTTCATCCCGCTCCGCTCCTGGAAAGGATCTCCAGAGAGCAGTGGGGCGCTCCTGCACCCCGCCCCTGCTCTGAGCTGGCGGGATAATGAGTGGCCTCCTCCTGTCTCTGCCTGGCACAGCTCTGGCTATCACGGCCCCGGCCCGGCCCCGGCGGTGTCCTCATCCTCCCAGTTGCACTGAGATCGTAATCTGGCAGCTGGGATTGTGTTTACAGACCTGCACTCACCGATTTCTGTTCCATTGATCTCGGTCCTGGCTGGAGGGGGAGGGGGGGGCGACCATATGCGTTGCACATATGTGCACACAGAAGATGTGAGCTTATTTGTGAGGGCCGGTACTATGGTTTTGAACACAGGGCTTCACACCTGCTAAGCAGGTTTTCTACTATATGAGCTACATCTCCGGCCCTTTGATGCTTCGGCAGTCTTTCCCATCTTTTGCCCAGATTGAGCTCCTCCTGCAGGTAAGGCCTGCGGCTGGGATGATGGGCGCACGTCACCAGGCCTTTTGGTTAAGATGACATCTAAATAACTTTTTTTCGCAGGCTGGGCTCAAACCTCCATCCTACCTCTGCCTGTATCCTGCTAACAACTTTGTGTGTGCGTGCATGCGTGAGCGTGCACATGTACGCCAGTCTTGGAACTTGAATTCAAGGCCTGAAGACTGTCTCTTTGCTTTTTACTCAAGGCTGGTGCTCTACCACTTGAGCCACAGCTCCACTTGTGGCTTTTTTTTTTTTGGGTCCGGTTGTGGGGCCTGAACTCTGGGCCTGGGCGCTGTCCCTCAGCTCTTCAGCTCAAGGCAAGCACTCTACCACTTGAGCTACAGCGCCACTTTCGGCTTTTTTCTTTTTGTTTATGTGGTGCTGAGGAATCGAACCCAGGGCCTCATGCATGCAAGGCAAGTGCTCTACCACTGAGCCACCTTCCCAGCCCCTTGTGGCTTTTTTTTTATTGTGAAGATACCGTACAGAAGGGTTACAATTACATGGGCAAGGTAATGAGTACATTTCTTATCAAGCATTGTTGCCTCTTTCTTTGTTTTCCCTTACCATCACTTCCCATCTCCCTGGCTTGTGGCTTTTTGGTGGGTAATTGGATATGAGTCTCACAGACTTTCCTGCCTAAGCTGGCTTTGAACTGTGATCCTTGGATCTCAGCCTCCTGAGTAGCTAGGATGACAGGTGTGAGCCTCTGGCATCCAGCCCTTGTTTGTATTTTTTCCCACGCAGCATGAATGTTTATTGCGTGAGTAAATGAATGTACCTGGCCCCGGGTTGGGCACTGGGAAGAATGGTCATGTCTGCCCTGTGTCCTCGCTTTCTGGCAGACCCATCTGGGGTTATGTAAAAGCAGGCACATCTTAACCTGCCCATCAACAAGACGAGAAGGAGGACTTACTTTATGAAGTGCCTCACAGGTACTAAGCACCATGCTAAGTACACTCAGCACCATTTGGGAAGGTTTGAACTCAAGGCCTTCCGATCACCAGGCAGGCATTTGCCGCTTGAGCCACACGCCCCAGTCCCGCATGTG
Organism: Dipodomys spectabilis; assembly: GCF_019054845.1. Lineage (NCBI taxonomy): Eukaryota > Metazoa > Chordata > Mammalia > Rodentia > Heteromyidae > Dipodomys > Dipodomys spectabilis. The sequence continues at coordinate 3,552,042 of NW_024870865.1, read as the reverse complement.
CTATTTCACACGAACCTCAGAACGACCGGTGAGGCAAACCGGAGGAGCCGCAAGCCCATGGAGGTCGGCTCACTTGACTGGGAGCACCTGCCCGCAGCGTCCAGGACTTATACAAGCTCTTTGCTCATTAGTCAAGCTCCATGTGTGTCTGTCTGTACTCCAAGACGGTAAGTTTCCTGGGGGATGGGCAGCAGATCTTAATGACATACACCCCTACAGCCTGACGCAGGGTGTGTAACATAATACTTGCTCAATAAAGTGTATGTGGTCTTGCATCCACCTGTAGATGGCGCCAGAGGCCCACATGAAGGAGTCTGTGTTAGTTCTCTTGCTCAATTATCCCTGTCCCTTGTGCCCATGCTGGGACACATGGGACACATGGGGTGTACTCATGCGTGTGGCCGCTCTACCCGCTCAGTGGGGTCAGGCCTGGTTTACCTCCAGTCCCCCAGTGATACAGCAGCGCTTGAAAAGGGGAGTGGCCAGGGCAAGTGTCAGCCAATCACATACTTGAGGAAAAGTGACGCTCTTGGTGACCTCCGACCCCTGGACAGCATCCCTCCCCCTGCACCCTGTAAAGACCAGGGCTTCAGTGCACCCCAGAACTGAGAGACCATTCTGATGCACTGGAGACATGGGCCTAGCGGCCTGTTTCCCATGATGCTTTGCTCACAATGAATGGCTCAAAGCCATTCGTCTTGATTAGGTATTGATTAGATATTGGCACCCCTGGCTGATCCCTGTTTGTTTCTCAGCGAGGAGGTGTCAGTGTCATCTTTGACCTTGGCAGCGGTGAGCCCTGCCCCTTGGCTGCCTCAACATACCGGCTGTCTGACCGCACGGCCAGATGCTGATGGAAGAGTTTGCCAACGAACTCAGTGACCGTCAGGGGCTTTCTCCAGCTGCAGAAGTGTGTGTGTGGGGGGAGGGGGACCCCTGTCCACCCGTACTTTTTCCTGGAAACCTCCATCCCTCCCTGCTCACCGTCACCTCCTCCTGGAAGCCGCCCTGAGTAGCTCCTCCAGCGGCCGCCTCTCCTTTCGTTTGCAGCTGGTTTTGGGGCTCTCACCCCTCAGGGGGTGACCCGTGTCCTCCAAGACCCTGTGGCTGCCACCTGATGGCGGCAGCGGCTCTCTAGTCCCCTCCGTGGCCAGTCCAGAGGCAGTGAGGATGCAGGCCACTGGGCAGTGACAAGAAGTGTGGGTCTTGGGATTCGGCAGCTGGGCAGGGACAGGGAGAGCAGAGAAAGCTGAAGATGGCGGATGGGGAGATGAGTGGCAGAGTCCTTCTTTGCTTTTCCCATCCCCTTCCCTTCTCTGTAGCCCAGACTGCCCTTGAGTTCTTCATTTTTTCTGCTTCTTGGGTGCTGGGATTACAGGCATGTACTACCATGCCCGACTGTGGACTTACCTCTTATCTCTGTGAATCTGGCGTCTTGGGCAGTTGGAAGGCACAGGGCAGAGCCTGAGGGGACTTCCCTTAGAAGAGGAAGAGCAGCAACCAGGGTGAAGACTGACAGCAGCCTCCTTTCTCTTCCTCTACCTGTTCATCTCTTCCACCAGGTCCCAGGCTTTCTCCTGCCCCTAGAAAAGCCCACAGCCGAGAAGCAGCTAGCCCACCCTGAGGAGAATGATCTCCCAGGGCTGGAGCTGGCCAGCCACCACTCCGCGTTCAGGCTCCTGCGGGAGGGTTTTGGTCTTAAGCAACTGACATGGCTGTGCTGGACTTATGATCCTTCCATGCCCCCTCTCAGGTGCCTCACACCACCAGCATGGTTCCCCTCCCACCTCCCAAGGACCCACTCACTCATGGATGGAGTCCCATGTGCAAGGCAGTATAGGGCCTACAAAGACAAAAGGCCTAGGAGCAGACTTACACTGACTCGGATAAAGATTTGCATACGAATGCCATTAATAGCTTGGCGGGCAAGTTTAATAAGCACCCTGAACCTCAGCTTTCCATCTTACGGAAAAGAGACCTGAAGGGTCAGGTATGGTGACACCTGCCGGTAATCCCACCTACTTGGGAGATGGAGGTAAGATCAAGGGCTGAGGCTGACCCTGGCAAAAGTGTGAAACCTTATCTGAAACACAAACTAGAAGGGCTGGGAAGGTGGCTCAGCAGTAGAGCGTTTGCCTTGCATGCCTGAGGCCCCGGTTTGATTCTTCAGTACCACATAAGCAAAAAGGCCGGAAGTGGTGCTGTGGCTCAAGTGGTAGAGCGCCAGCCTTGAGTTGAAGAGCTGAGGGACAGCGCCCAGACCCAGAGTTCAGGCCTACGACCGACAAACAACAACAACAGCAACAAACAAACAAACTAGAAGACTGCAGTGGTTGAGATCCTAGATAGCAATTTTGAAGCCCGAGTTCAATCCCAAGTACTAAAGAGGAAAAAAAAAGAGAGAATGAAAAGGCGACCTTAAAATCTTATTCATGGGATTATGAGCACTAAGAGAATGTGCCTGAGCTGTACAACAGGCGGGGCACATCGTGAGCATACAGTGAAGGAGAGCTTTATGATGGCTTTGTCTCAGCCCAGCGCCCAACACTTCATTATTTACAGGCTTTCAGGTATCAGGAACATGAGATCTTAAGAACCTAGTGCCAGTGGCTCACATCTGTAATCCTAGCTACTCAGGAGGCTGAGAGCTGAGCATCCCAACTTTGAAGCCAGCTTGGGCAGGAAAGTCCATGAGACTCTTATCTCCAATGAGCTGTGGCTCAAGTAGTAGAGCTCTAGCCTTGAATGGAAAAATCCTAGGGATAGTACCCAAGCTGAGATCAAGCCCAACCGAATACACACACACACACACACACACACACTCACGCATGAACATACACACATGCATGCACACATGCACACACATACACACATTTTTTTTTTGGGTCCGGTCGTGGGGCCTGAACTCTGGGCCTGGGTGCTGTCCCTCAGCTCTTCAGTTCAAGGCTGGCGCTCTACCACTTGAGCCACAGCACCACTTCCAGCTTTTTTCTTTTTGCTTATGTCGTGCTAAGGAATCGAACCCAGGGCCTCACGCATGCCAGGCAAGCGCTCTACCACTGAGCCACCTTCCCAGCCCCCATACACACATATTTTAAGAGTTTCTGCTATATCTCCTCCCATTCCCAACCCACATTCTCCAACTTCCTATTATACTCTCTCATCCTCATCTGGTTGGGAGTATATGACCAAGATTCTCACCATTCTTCCAGAATTGTCTGCTCTGGACAGTTACAGCCTTTCTCTACTCTTCTGATGAGTCCCAGCTTGCCCTCACCTGCCCCAGGCCAGGGCCTCAACCAGGGATCGCTACTTTTAGAGGCCTGGCTCAGTGGCTCACCATGGGAGGGTTGTCCCAATTTGAAGGAGAGCAAATCACAAATGTCAACTGGCTGGGACCCAAGTACAGGTTGGTGCCGGCGGCACTGGCTTTCCCCCAGCCTGCAGGGTCTGGAGCGAGCAGTGCAAGAGAGCCAGACAGTCCATCAGCGGCAGCGGCTGGCGGGCTGGGAGGAGGGGGCTGCTAGCCACATGGCTCCAGAGATGGGGGAGTGAAGCAAGCTGTGTGGACACATGGCTCAGTATCTATCTGCAATCTTCCTTCAGAAAACAAGACAGGGCATCAGTCACAGCTGTGCCTGCTGACACAGGAAAGCAACGTCCGTGTGTGTCTCTCCCCGCCCCCCCGGGCTGGCCTGGGACGCAATCCCCTAACAGAACAATTGTGTCTCAGGATAAAACACCCTGGAAAGTCTCCTCCAAGCCCTGTGAGTGGATGCAAGGTTCCTGACAAGGCATTGTGTGCGCTTGTGTCCAGTTACAAAGTCTCGCCATCCCCCGGGGTATTTCCCAAGTCCTACCACTGACCTAAGAGCTTAAATGGGGCCACCAAAGGTCTTTCTGTTGTTCCTGGATTTACCCCTGGGAAGTCTCCTCCTCCCTCCTTTCCTTCCCTCTTCCTTCCTTCCCTTTCTCCTTCTTTTCCTTTCTTCCTTCCTTTCCTTCCCCCCTCCTCTCTCTCTCTCTCTCTCTCACACACACGCACACGCACACGCACACACACACACACACACACACACACACACACACACAGCCTGATCCTTCTCCCGCCAGCCCTCTTGCTGTTCTCCTTTCCACGCTGACATGGTTTTATGGGCCCTCACCAATCAGCCAACTGCTTTTCTGGACAAGATCCAATTTGTTAATAACATCTTCAAAATGTGATTCCCACACTTAGATACATAAAATCTGCTGCAGCTGTTACCAGTACAAAAGCACACATATGGGCTGGGAAGGTGGCTCAGTGGTAGAGCACTTGCCTTGCATGCTTGAGGCTCTGGGTTCGATTCCTCAGCACCACATAAGCAAAAAAGAAAAAAGCCGGAAGTGGCGCTGTGGCTCAAGTGGTAGAGCACTAGACTTGAGCTGAAGAGCTGAGGGACAGCGTCCAGGCCCAGAGTTCAGGCCCCAAGACCGGACCCAAAAAAAAACAACCAAAAAATGAATCAAAAGCACACATATGTGCACACACATGCGTGAGGAGACAGGAGCTTCTATTTTCTTATTTCCTAGCAAATTGCCCCCATTCTCCTGACATCCAAGAATATTATACCCATAGCATATGGGGTCTAACTGGAAGAAAGGGAAAGGTGCTCAGAGCTGGCCTGGCCCAGGTGAGGGCACTGAGTGCCGAGTGCAGGATGCCTGAGGCCCTTGCTCTGGACAGTGAGCGATCTCCTCGTCAATCCTGGATTACATCCACCTGCCTGGAGGCCAGGGCCCACTCAAACCCAGCTTCAGGCAAGGTCATGGGCACAGAAGAGTTAGGATAGTGAGTGATGTGTTATAATTCTTTTTCCTCCCAGCCCCAGAAGATGCCAGCCCAGAGGTGCCCAGGTCCTCTGGGAAGAATGCTGAGCTGAGCGTCAGCACAGGGGAGGGGCGTCAGGCTGGTCAATAGTGGAGCTCACAGAAAGCTGCTTTGATGGGTCAGGAAGAGCAGGAGTAGATGTGATCTGCTTGTGCTTGCTCCCCTGACGTATGGCCACTCTGCTGAGGCTGGGCAGCCTCCCCTGCACTTGGCCACTGTTGGTCTAGAGTGCCTGTTGACAAACATGGACCTGCTGGGCACTTGTCCCTGCCCCTCCTTTTTCTGCGGAGCCTCAGACAGCAGAGTGGTGACTGTGTGCATGGTCTGCCAACACAGCAGTGCCCAGCTCCAATCCCTGACTTCTGGAGCCATTGGCTTGGGGGTCCTAGGACCCCAAGAGGAGCCCAAGAAGTGATTAAAGTTGCAATGCCCTGGGGGAGCAGAATGAATATGATGCACCTTGGGGTGACTGGTGCGAGGCAGGCCTGCCCCATCCCTCACCTTGGATTGCTTCCTTCTTGACACAGCGCTGTTCTGTCAGAGAAGCAAGCGCGAGCAGATCGCTCAGCCTCTACGCCTGCTCTTCCTGACCTATCAAAGCAGCTTTCTGATTTATGAGCATCCTGATTGTCAGTTATTTGATAAGCTCTTCCTGCAATTTGGGCTGCCTCATTCCAGGCCTTAATAACAGGTATTAAATCTAGCAGGGCAGGGGGCAGAGGAGATAGGGTAGAGGGCAGGGGCAGCATGTCTCCCAAAGCTTCCTTCCCAGCTGCTGACGCCTCACGGATCTGTCAGCCCTCCCCCGACTCCTTCATTCTCCAGAATTTATCTAACGACAGCATTATCCATCTCACAGATCTCTTCCTTGTTCATAAGGATAAATTGTCAAATGCCTAGCTGAAACCCAAACGTACTCAATCTAGTACATGTTCTCAATTTATCAGCAGGGCAACCCAATCAGAAGAAAAGAAAGCAAGTAGGAGAGGCTAGACGGGAACGAGGTTAATGTGGCCTGACCACTCACTGGCTCTTAAGTGGTCCCAACAGGCTTCCGTGGGGGCTTGCCAAGGCTGGCGAACCCCACCCAGACCCACCCAGACCAGGCATCCTCCTACCCTGCCCGCATCACTATTCCCGCTTCCCGAGACTGATGCACAAGCCAGCAAAAAAAGTTGGAGGAAAGAAAAGAAAAACTGGAAGCCAGATGACTGAATACTTTCTCTTTTTTTTTTTAATTAACAAGTCTACAGAAAACCTTCATTGAATCAGGGGACATAATACAAATTATGGTGATTTGCATATAAAATGTGGCACTAAATCTGGCCTTTGGGGAAAATATATATATATATATAGCATTAAAATCTGCACCAAGCAGCTAGCTGACAACTGTGGAGGCAGGTCTGTCTGGTCTGTGCACTCCAGGTGTACAGGTGGTCACAGGAGCATCTCCACCCCCCTCCTCCCGCTCTCCCTCCCTCCCTCCCTATTTCCTTTCTAGAGGCAGGTTCTTACTATGCAACTCAGGCTAACCTTGAACTCACAATCCTCCTGCCTCTGGCTCCTGAGTGCTGGGACTACAGGCATGCAGTCACTACATCCACTTCAGAGGAGCGTGTTTGAAGGCAGGACTCCTGTAAACACTTAGGTGTTACAAGCCTGGCATGAAACAGAAATGGTGCAGGGGTAAGGGGCGGGGAGAAGGGTCGTCCTTCTTGATCTTGTCTCTGGGTTCCAACTCAAGTTCAAGGGTCCTGGCCACCTGGTTCATAAGCCACCTTAACTTCAGAGAAACTTCTGCGATTTCCACATACAGCCTAGTTCCTAAGGAAGTGGACCAATTCTAACTCAAGGAGTCAGATTATAATCAGCCAGACCTAAAGGATTGAGAACAACTTCTTACATCATTTGCTGCAGGTCAAGACTTTAGCTAAATTGCTGATCACAAAGAGAAGTGCAACACTGACAGTACCAGTGCCTCGGCCTGGGTCAGCCCCAGCTCGTATGCCTCTGAGCGACCCTAGTCTGAAAGTCACAGCTCCAAGCACTGCTGGTCCCCTTGGGCCTGACCTCACTGAAGCCGATGGGAGCTTAGGGAGGGGCGGGTCCATGACAGACAACTCCTTCTGGGCCAGGCCTGCCACTGGCTGCCGAGGGGGAACTGCTGTCTGTTGTCCTGTACATTCATTGGGTCTCCTCTGCGTCCTGTGGCTCTGGAGAAAGCAGCACTGTTCCTGACTGAGCTGCTAAGCTGCAGCTTGGGTCTGGCCCCACAGGGGGCGATGCACACCTAGGAACCAGGCTGAGGGACAGAGGTGCAGGGCAGGCAGCATTAGAAGCGGTGGCCAGGAGGGGAGAAGCCCTGTGGGGTTTTAAGTAGCCCCTAAGGATGGTGTACCACTACAATTTCTGGCTAGGAGTCGGTTCTCACATTCTAGCAGATTCTATCAAGAGAAAAGAAATCCCTATTATTTATGTATTTATTTATTTACTGTGCTGGTACTGGGGCTGGAACTCAAGGGCCTCAAACTCTCACTCAGCTTTTCTGCTCAAGGCTGGCATTCTACCACTTGAGCTGCGCTTCCACTTCTGGCTTTTTGCTAGTTAACTGGTGATGAAAGTCTCTAGAATTTGCCTGGGCTGGCTTTGAACTGCGATCCTCAGATCTTGGCCTCCTGAGTAGATAGGATGACAGGTGTGAGCCACCAGCACCCTATTAACTAATTGTACCCCAGAGCAGAGTGCCCTTCTCAGTTGCCTCCAGGGTGGGTTTTCCTTCCCCAGGCCCTGCTTGCGGTCAGCGGGCAAGGCAGATCTGACACTATCCTCCAGGGTGTCAATAAGGGAATGGAGAGATGAAGGACCGAAGTGTCCTTCAGGCAGAAAGCTGAATGCTACACGGGCTGCTAATGAGGGGACATTCTCTTGCCAGCAGCCATCAGGAGACCAGCGCTGAGAACAGCTAGGTGCACTCATATTAATGGCACCTGACACCAATTACTGCCATTTCCTATGTGACCAAGATAACAGGACTGCATGGCACCTAGCTACCAGGGTTCTTTGGGTATAAGAGGCCAGCCCAGGCTGCCCTTTGAAGAAGTTTAGGACAGTGAAATGTAGCGGAACTTGCTCCATTCTGTTCTAAAGTGACCTGACAACACCCTCTAGTGGAAACTATAAATAAAACAAGGACCAAAGCAGCCAGTTACCCTTTGGACATCCCCGGTGCTTACGCGATTCCCAGAACATGGAAAAACAGATCAAACAGAATGCAATCCTAACACAAAGGGCGGAGCTTACAGTCCCCGTTATTAGGACCACGCTGCCAGTTGTCTTTCTCTCTGACTTCAGTATGGCGTAAGAAAGGGTGTATGTGTGGAGCTGCTGGTGCCCTCAGAGTCTGGGCAGACTGCCGGCTGGCGCCAGGATGATGCCAAAGACGTAGAAGAGCCCCAGCAGGAGGTTGAGCTTGGCCGTCCTCTGGGGCAGCTTGTTGAAGGCCTGGCTGCGGAACTGCCTCTCGAGGGAGAAGGCCACAGGCATGGTGAGCAGGGGCAGCGCCAGGCTGATGCTATAGTGCGTGGCCAGGATGCTGAAGCTCAGGTAGGGCAGGAAGAGCAGCATGGTGTAGAGCACGTATGAGAAGGTGGGGCCGATGAGGATGGCCAGCGTGACGATGCCCGCCTCCCGGTCGGACTCCATGTCCCGGGTGTTGTTGGAGTGGAGAATGGCCTCGGTGCTGAGGGCCAGGGGGATGGCGTAGAGCAGAGGGAAGACCGCCAGCGAGCCCACCTGGATGGCATAGGCGAACATCACAGCCAGCGGGCCGAATGTAATTAGGATCACCAGGTCGCCCAGGGCCACGTACTTGAATCCAATTCCTGTGGCCAGAAGAGCCAGAGAGAGGTGGTGTGAGAGCTAGGGCTGGATGCTGAGGGGGCTGAGCAGCAGGAGGGGGTGGTGGGGGTGGTCCTCAGCTGGCCGGAGTGCCAGCTTTTAGCTGGGAGGAGAAGGGCTCATTTGGGATCTCTACAGCAAAATCTGATTTCATCTCCAACTACTACCCCAGGTTCAGAGAGAATGCTCAGTTTTCAGAAGCCTCCAGCCCTGACCACGCTGCAGGGCTCAGCCTTAGAGTCAGAAAGCAATTGAGTCTTACTGTTGTAAAAGGTAAGTCTGCAAGGGACCCCAAAACCCAGGAGCCAAGACCAGGATTCAGCCAAGCTCACCTAGAGCGTAGCAGCACCTTGGTCCTATATTTTATTTATTTTTTGCCAGTCCTGGGGCTTGAACTCAGGGCCTGGGTGCTGTCCCTGAGCTTCTTCTACTTGAGGCTAGCCTAGCACTCTACCACTTGAGCCACAGTGCCACTTCTGACCTTTTTCTGAGTAATTTATTGGAGATGAGAGTCTCGAGGACTTTTTTTGCTTGGTCTGGCTTCCAACTGCAATCCTCAGATCTCAGGCTCCTGAACAGCTAGGATTACAAGCGTGAGCCAAGGTGCTCCTTGGTCTTTTAGAATGCAGCATCCCCAGAAGATACCAGCAAGCTACTTACTGCTATTATTATTACTATTACTACTACTATTATTATTGTTGCAGTACAGAGCTTGAAAACTCTGAGCTCATAGCTACTAGGCAAGTACTCTACCACTTGAGCCATGCCCCTTTTTGTTTTAGTTATTTTTCAGACAGGGTTTTGCTTTTGCCCATGTCTGGCCTAGAACTTAGAGCCACCTAACTCTGCCTCCCAAGTACTGGGATTTCAGATGTGTACCACCATGCCCAGTGTGTTTGTTGTGATGGGATCTTCTAATTTTGGCTCTGGGTGGCCTCCAAGGGTGATCCTCCTGGTCTCTGGGATTACAGATGTGAGACACTACACACACATACCCTTTCCTAACAAACTAATGCTGCACCCCAAGACATGTGTTGATAAATAACTTGGTTGTCTGAGGACCCCCAAGTTCCCTCAAACAGAACAGTTTACTAACTCAACACCAGCCCTGAATGAGTAGATCTGGCCACCAGCTGTCCACTCTTCTTGTTTATTCTCCCAGATTCTCAAACTGACATCAGAATTCTGGCTGGGAAAAAAATGTACCAGTTCCATAGCCTCAACCTGAATCAGCAGCAGGAATTTGAGGAGCTTGAGCAGGAACCTGTGGCCCACCTTAAGTAGGTCCTACTTAAAAATCAAGCACAAACTCACCTGATCTGACACTAGAAAAGGACAGAGCCGTTGGGGAAGCGTCAGATACAAGGCCTAGGGCTTGTGCGGTATTGTGCCACTGGATTTACACAGAGTTGCCCTTCAGGCATTCCTACTCCTCCCAGCCCATTTGCTGAATGGACCAGCGCAGTAAAATATTAGGTCAGTTCTCTACACAGCAGCCAGAATTCATCTGTAAGACATAAATCAAAAAGCTGGCAAGGTGGAATTGGAAGTGTGGCTCCAGGGTTGAGAGAGCCAGCCTAATAAACAGGTCCAAGTATAGGGAATCCCCAGCATCACTAAAAAGGAGAGGGCGAGAAAGGAAGGGGAGGGGAGAAAGAAAGGAAACAAAGACTAGATAGATAGGCAGATAGAGATAGATATGGGTTGAAGGCTGGATAGATAGATAGATATCTGATGCCTGTAATCCCAGCACTCAGGAAGTCCCAGCAGGAGGTTAGAGAGTTCCAGGCCAGCCTGGGCTACACAATGAAACTCTGTCTCAAAATCAAGTCAAATCAAATGCAAATGCTGGCAAGGCTGTGAAGCCCCTGGAACTCCCACCTTCAGAGGTGGGAGGGTAAGGAGGGGAACCATTCTGAAAGCTGGGAAGTGTCTGGGGAAACCAATCACCAAGGCGGCCACCACTCCATTTCCAGGCATTCCCCAAGAGACATGGGGACAAATACTCACAGAGAGACTAGAGTAGGACTGTTGGCCACCATCCCCAGGGCTTGAGCGGGGCACGTGAACAAACTGTGATACGTGAATCATGGATGAAGGGGTTACTGAGAGACACACAACACGCGGACTGTGCTGAGCCAGCGAGGCCAGGCAGAAGGGTTCACACTGCCAGAGACCAACAGTCCGCAAACACAGAGTTCTACACCTGGCAAAATGAACCTATGTGAAAGAGTAGGGTGCGGGTGTGCGGGGGTGTGTGTGTGAACATGCCTTTCATTCTAGACACTCAGTCTAGAGGGTGCAGTTTGGAGGGTGCAGTTCAAAGCCAGTTTGGACAGAAAAGCTTATGAGACGCTATCTCCACTGAACTAGCAAAATGCCAGACTGGGGGCAGCCCAAGTGGTAAAGCGCCAGCTGGAAGGAGTGGATTGAGAGCATGAGGTCATGCAAGAGTATTGGCACAGAAAACGAAAACCAGAAACCTAATCTAGGAGAAAGAAACCAGACCAATGACTGCCTCTGACAGGGTGTGCAGGGGGACAGAGCTGTGGTGTCTGCACGGGGCTGGGGGTCCATTACACAGCTATTTTGCATTAAGCAGCATTCACCAAGGATAAAGGGTAACAGTAAAGACCTATGCATTTTACTGTATGTCCTTTGTGCATCAGTAAAGTGAATGCTTTTAAAAAGGTTAAATCAGAGTACATCAGTGTTCTACATCTCAGTGTCTTCTTGTTCATTTAATGAGATATTTTTCAATAACCAGTATATGCCAGGCACTGGACTGGGTACCAGGGGTTCAGGCAAAACAGCAGACGGTAGGGAGTGACAAGCCCCAAGGCTAAGATAAATAGCCAAGCAAATGCTTTACAGGGCATGTTAGAAGGAGCCTGTGTTATGCAGAAGAACAACGCAGTGACTGTGACCAGGAAGGTACAGGAGGTGAAAGGAGGGTGTGTGGTTGTTTTGTTTTGTTTTTGTTGAGACAGGTCTTTCTATCTAGTTCTGCTAGCCTCAAACTCAAGATCTTCCTGTCCCATCTTCCAAGTACTGGGATTACAGGCATGCGCTGTCATGGCCAGCTAGGTATGTAACATTAAGGTAGAAATAAGACTTCACTAAGCTGATGTGGTGAAGGTTAGAAAGTATATCACCTGGATAGCTGAGGGAACAGCATTCCAACATAGGAAATAGCACCTGCAAAGGACCTGAGGCAGGTGTGTGCAGGTCCTGAGAATTGTGTGACCAGCTCAGGGTGAGCAGGTGGGAAGGAAGCGGGCAGGGCAGGTGAGAGCTGGGGAAGGGCTGAGGGTGTTCAGGGGCTTGCGGGAGGGGGGTGGTTAATGCAAAGACCTGTGATTTACTCTGTACAAGATGGGAGCTGCAGTGGACTGAGAGCTGCCTTAGTGAAAACAGCACAGAAGGACCAGGCAGATGCTTGGATAATCCAGGCAGTGAGGAAATGTTGGAGGTGGGCCATGGTCGAGGGTGGCTGGATCCCAAATGCACTGGAATGAAAACAGGGCTTGCTGCTGATAAGCTGGATGGAGAAGAACCAGGAGGCGAGGGGGCCCAGGGTTTTAGGCCTAAAGAAATAGAAGGATGAAGTTGCCACTGAATGAGGTGAGGGTGTAGCTCAGTGGTAGAACACTTGCCTAGCATGTGTGAGGCCCTGGGTTTAAACCCCAACACTGCCAAAAAAGAAAAAACAAACCCCAAAACCAAAAACAAAATAATTCCATTTAGTAAAATGAGAAAGACTGAGTAGAGCAGGTATCTTTGGGGAGATCAGGAATTTGATTTTGGACATATTAAACCAAATTTGAGATGTCTCTGACACCTGTAGAAGTTACTGAGAAGTAAGATGCCAGATAGGGAGTGTGCAGCTCAGTATGTGCAAGGATCTTCACCCCATGTTTAATCCCTGGCATCTTATTGATCTACTCTACACCCCTTTATCTATTCCCAGTATACATTAGCTTGCAGAAAAAAAGTTGGCTAGAAATCTGGGTTTGAGAGTTACCAGCTTAATGATGGTATCCGATGACAAGAGATGGGCCAAAACCACCCCAAATCACTGAATCAGTAAATGAAGAAAGGTGAAAAAGGCCTGGACTGAGCCCTGGAGACCAGAGAGTGAGGAGAGGAGGAGGCAGTGGAGAAGGAAGAGCCCTCTAAGATCAAGGCAAGGATTTTGTTATAGTTATAGAAGGCTGACAAATATAGAGGGTCTCTACCCTGCATCACCATTATCTTATCTCTTCTATTCCAGTACTCAACTGATATCTTTCTTTTTTCTTTTTTTGTTGCTGGTGGGGCTTGAACTCTGGGCCTCGGTACTCTCTCAGCTCTTCAGCTCAAGGCTAGCACTTTACCACTTGAGCCACAGTGCCAATTCTGGGTTTTCTGAGTGGTTTACTGGAGATAAGAGTCTCATGGACTTTCATGCCCATCTGGCTTTGAACTGTGATCCTCAGATCTCAACCTCCTGAGTAGCTAGGATTACAGGCATAAGCCATCAAAGCCCCTCTCTTTCTTTCTTTTTTTTTTTTGAAGAGAGTCTATATAAACCAATCTGTCCTCAAAAGAACAATCATGCCTCAGTCTCCCTAGTACTGGAATTACAAGCTGGAATTACCATGCTCAGCCTCTATAAAGTGTGTGTGTGCGCGAGTGCGCGAGTGCGCGAGTGTGTGTGTGTGTGTGTGTGTGTGTGTGTGTGTGTGTGTGTGTGTGTGTGTGTGTGTGTGTGTGTGTGTGTGTGTGTGGCGCGCGCATGCGCCATCCTGGGCACTGTCCCTGAGCTCAAAGCTAGCACTCTTACCACTTAAGCCACATCTACAATTTTGACTTTTTGGTGCTTAACTGGAGAAAAAGTCTTACAGATTTTCTTGTCGGTCATGGGGCTTGAACTCTGGCCTGGGTGCTGTTTCTGGGCTCTTCAGCTCAAGGCGAGCACTTTACCACTTAAGCCACATCTGCAATTTTGACTTTTTGGTGCTTAACTGGAGAAAAAGTCTTACAGATTTTCTTTTCTTTTTGTCAGTCGTGGGGCTTGAACTCTGGGCCTGGGTGCTGTCTCTGGGCTCTTCAGCTCAAGGCGAGCACTCTACCACTTGAGCCACAATGCCACTTCCAGTTTTCTGGTGATTAACTGTAGATAAGAGTCCTATGGGGCTGGGAAGGTGGCTCAGTGGTAGAGCGCTTGCTTTGCACGCATGAGGCCCTGGGTTCGATTCCTCAGCACCACATAAGTAAAAAGAAAAAAGCCGGAAGTGGTGCTGTGGCTCAAGTGGTAGAGCACTAGCCTTGAGCTGAAGAGCTGAGGGACAGTGCACAGGCCCAGAGTTCAGGCCCCACTACCGGACCCAAAAAAAAAAAAAAGAGTCCTATGGACTTTCCTGCCTGGGCTGGCTTTGAACCATGATCCTCAGATCTCAGCCTCTTGAGTAGCTAGGATTACAGGCTTGAGCTGCCGGTGCCCAGCTGTCATACAGATTTTCTAAAGCAAGGTTGAGCTGGGTACTGGTGGCTCACACTTGTAATCCTAGCTACTTAGGAGGCTAAGATCTAAGGATCATGGTTCAAAGCCAGGTCAGGCAGAAAAGTCTAAGAGACTCTCATTTCCAGTAAACCAGAAAAAGACAGAAATGGAGGTGTGGCTGAAGTGATAGAGCATCAGTTTTGAGTAAAAAAGCCAGGGGAAAGCAAGAGGTCCTGAGTTCAAGAAGCTCCAGTAACTGCACATAAATAAACAAAAGTATGATCAACAGGGCTGGTGGCATGGCTCAGCTCCACAAGCTAAGCCAGTATGTTCCCAACTTAACTGATCTTAAAACACTCATGACCCACACATTATAGATTTCAGATAAAATGAACATGACTTAGGAAAGGACTTCTGACTTTGTCTACAATTCCTATGCAACGCATTTTCCAGTACAGAAAAGGGAGACACCCCTTGTCCCCCAGGACGGGAGACAGGGCCGATCCTTACCTCCTGTGTACAGAAAGGAGCCAGAGAGACCTCCGAAGTAGATGAGAGCCAGGTGCTCCAGTTTCAGAGAGGACAGGTAGTACAGGCAGGCGGCACAGACACAGCCAAGGGTGTAGAGGAAGACTCCAAACCGAACAACGTCCTGAGGCTCCAAGATACGATCCACCAAAGTCCTGTCATCACTCTTTTTGTGATCGATGCCCTTGGAAAAGTCATAGTAAGTGTTGACCAAATTGCCGGCCCCGTGCACAGCCAGAACAGCCACGGCGCAGCCCACGAGCAACCTGGGGTCCAGGACGCCCTGGGATCTGTACGCCAGGGCACTGCCCAGGGCCACCGGCGTGAGAGAGGCACTGAAGCTCCAGGGCCTCAGGGCCAGCACGTACGAGGCACACTTCTGCCTCCAGGAGCGCGGGGGAGGCCTGTCCTGCTCCGGCCCGCCGGGGCCCAGCGGCTCCCGCTCCCCGGCCTGGACGGTGTCTCCAGCTTGGATGTTGATCTTCGGTCCCGGGGCCGGCAAGGCAGCCATGAAGGATGCACGTGGCTGATGTCAACTCGGAAAGCGCGGCGCTCGCGGTGACCGCCGGGGCCGAAGGCGCGCGGGGCGGCCGGGCCTGACCTTCCCTTCCGGGCCCACCCCAGGGCAAGGCTGGGACGGCCCCAAGGTCACTCACACCCCCGCCCGGAGGCCCAGCGGAGCCACCACGTCCTCCGGGCACCCGCGCGCGGCCTGTCTCCAACCCCCAAGCCCCGACACGTCAACTCAAGGACCAGCCTTAGCGGCCGGCCGCCCGCGGGCCGCCGGGGCCGCCATCTTGTGCACCGGCCTCAAGGGGCCGGCCGGGAAACAGAGGCCCCGGCGCGGGTAGGGCCGGGGGAGCGCCGCCCGAGGGCGGGGCCGAGGCTGGGCGTGTCCCGAGGGCGGGGCCTGAAGGGCCGGAGGCCGGGACAGGCCTGCAGCCGAGTCCCAGCGCCTAAGCCCGCCCGAAGGCCCTTACCCCGCTCTGGATTCCAGGTACGAAGGACCTGGGCCTGGGCCTGTTTAGCATCCCGCCCCCCACGTACTCCCCACCCCGCCCCGGACAGATACACTGTGGTTTTGCGATTTAGAGGACCTTTCACTCACAGAAAAAGGATTTACTGAGGGGCGCAATGTAGTGTCAGACCTTTCTCTCCATTTGGCCAGCGAACAAGCCAGAAGTTGAGATGTGATTCAAGTAGTAAAGCGCTAACTTTGGGCATAAAAGCTGAGGTGGGTGCCCAGGCCTTGAGTTCAAGTCTCAGGATCTCTGTCTCTGTCTCTGTCTCTCTCTCACACACACACAGAGTCACACAAATTATGTGATTCTAGGGTTATTGCCGTTGTTTTATAACTTTTTATGTTTGTGTGTGCCTGTACTGCAGCTTGAACTCAGGTGTTTAATTGGAGGTAGGACTTGAAGACTTTCCTGCCTGGGTTGGCTTTGGACTGTGATGCTCAGATCTCAGCCTCCTGAGTAGCTAGGATTACAGGCGTGAGCCACCGCTGTCCGGCGTGCACAGTTGTTGTCATTTTTTAAAATAAAAAGCAAAAACGAATTGGGAGCCTTTTTCCTTCACAATGTATATTATCATCATTAGTGGTTACCTAAGTTTCCTTATTATGAAGGCATTGTATTTCATTCAGTGAGATTCTGCATATGAAATGTTTTAGGAATTATCAATGTTTATTACAACAGCGCTGTGATTAAAAGAATAAAGATGCAAATTAAAATTTTAGCTATTGGATTTTGTTTTTGTTTTTTATTGTTTTTTGCCAGTCCTGGGGCTTGAACTCAGGGCCTAGGCTCTGTCCCTGAGCGTCTTTTGCTCAAGGCTAGAGCTCTACCACTAGAGCCACAGCGCCACTTCCAGCCTTTTCTGTGTATGTGGTACTGAGGAATCGAACCCAGGGCCTCATGCATGCAAGGCAAGCACTCTACCACTGAGCCGCCTTCCCAGCTCCTGGAAAAAAAAATTATTTGCAACAAGTTCTTGGCAAAGGTTTCTCAAAAACGGCCTTGTGGGCTCAATCATTTTCGAAAATCGAGAACATTTAATAAAAAGATTTTCAAATGCATATGAAGTTTCACAAGAGAAAGCACAGGCCCCAAAGCACAGCTAGCCCCAAGATTTCACGTTTTCGGCAGCAGTCACAGGAGGTGACGGTGACTCACAGCCTCTTCACAGAATCCGGCCGGGCGAGGTCTCGAACCTTTACTCACCGCTCCTGGTTCCTCCCTGTGGAACCACGGAGCGGACCCGCCACAGCACCGACGCAGAAGGGGGAATCTTGTTAGCGAGGCACCGGATGTGTGCGTGGAAGTGACTGAAGTAAACTCACGCCCGATTGGTTCTTCCAAGCGGACCTAAACGTCTTTTCGCCTGCTACTGGCCGCCTGGTTTGTCTATTTGAACAGTCCCCGCCCCCTAGAGAAGCCGGGTCCCGAAGCTTCACTTCTCCTTCATTGTTATTGGTCTATGTTCCAGTCTATTTTATCTGTAAGACTTCTGATTGGTTGTCAGGACCAGGAGCCCGCCTTGCCTCCCTCCCTCCTAGTTTAGAGGACGGCCGGGAAGGCGGGTGGTGGGGCCGGGGGGGGGGGGGTCCTGAAGCGGCGGTACCGGTGCTCGCTCGGGGAGGCAGCTGAGGCCTCGGCCGAAGCCGTTCGGTGAGTCTGGGGCCTGGCCCCGCCCCTTCCGTGGCGGCGGGACGTCCAGACTCCCGGCCAGCCGGGCCTGCGGACGGGGGTGGGGGCGGGAAGCCGCCCGTCTGGAGCGTGGCGTCTCCTCAGCTCCGGCTCGGCGACCTGGGCGCAGCCTCGACCCGCACCCCGCGAGGCGGCCCCCCTCCGGCTCAGGACCCCCGGGGAGGCCCGCAGGCGCCGGGGGCCGCCGGCCTCGGAGGTCGGCTCGTCAGCTCGCGCACTGCCGAGCTGCCGGTGGCCCGTCGCCCCTTCCTCCCGGCCGCCTACGAGTGCGGGGCTTGCCTTGGGGAGCGGCAGCCTCGGGGACCCCGTGCCCCCTCCCTGAGGCCCGCCACCCAACGTGAACTTAAGTCCTTCCCAAGGAAGCCTGTGAGGACTTACCGTGAGTCCAGCCTCGAGGAGGAGACGCACGCACGCACGCGCGCACACACGCGCGGATTTAAGAATTGTGAGAAACTGGCAGCATTGCCATGCTGAAGATCGGTATATGCTGCTCTCCTGGCAGCGTGTGCCACTTTATATTGTTGCTGCGTGCTTATTTGTGTTTCGCACCGCAGTGCTCAATGAGGAACGGATTAGTACGTCCTGGAGTAGTGACTGATCTCAGGAAGTACTTAGTTTCATTCAGTTCACATTTGAAGTCACTCTTGGTTTCCGTGGGGGTGGTGGTGGAACTTTTCCCCCAACTCCCACCCCAAACTGAAACCTGTGGCAGCTCAGATCCTTTGTATAAAATGGCATGTATTTTCATATAGGCTATTCAGTTCTTTTGCTTCCTTTAAAGCATCTCAAGATTTGAATTTATATTGCTAACTACTATGTAAATGCTGTAAACTATTGTTATATTGTTTAGCAAATAAAAATAAGGAAAAAAAAGTTATGTATAGTTAGTAATGGGGGGCTGTCCCTCCCCCCCATAGTTTCTCTCTGAGATTGATTGAATCCACAGGCCTGGGTTGGCCCCATTTATACACAAGCCTACTACCATATCCTCAGATTCTTTTTGTTTTGTTTTGTTTTTTTTGTTTTGTTGGTCATGTAGCTTGAACTCTGGGACTAGGCTTTGTCCCTGAGCTCTTCAGCTCAAGGCTAGCGCTCTACCACTGGAGCCACAGCACCACTTCCTGTTTTCTGTTAGTTGATTGGAGATAAGAGTCTCATGAACTCTCCTGCCTAGGCTGGCTTTGAACCACCATCCTCAGATCTCAGCCTCCTGAATAGCTAGGATTACAGGCATGAACCACCAGCGCCTAGCCTGTATCCTCAAATTCTATAGAATTGTTCTGGGCAGCACAATAAAGAGCAGCCACAGCTCTATAAAGCATGTGTAGTGAGACCAGTCCAACTTGATATTTCTTTCCTATTTATTTATTGGTTGGTTATGGGACTTGAACTCAGGGCCTGGGGGCTGTCCCTGAGTTCTTTTGCTCAAAGCTCGCACTGTACCATTTGATGAGCCACAGTGCCACTTCCAGTTCTTGAGTGGTTAATTGGGGAAAAGAGTTTTACTGGGACTTTACTGCTTGTGCTGGCTTTGAACTGCGATCCTCAGATCTCAGCCTCCTGAGTTCAGCCCACCCCCCAAAGAAAGATAAAAGATAAAGAAATGTTTGCTAGAAGTCGGGAGCCAGTGGCTCACGCCAGTAGCTACTCAGGAGGCTGAGATCTGAAGTTCATGGTTCAAAGCCAGCTCAGGCAGGAAAGGTTTTGAAACCACTAGAAAACCGGAAGTGGCATTGTGGCTCATGCGGTAGAGCTCTTGCCTTGATTTGAAGAGTGCAGGGACAGTGCCCAAGCCCAGAGTTCAAGCCCCACAACTGACAAAAACAAAAATAAGAAATGTTTGCTAGATTTTTGGAAGCTTTACTTAAAAAAGAGTCAGTCGCTGATGACTACACCTGTAATCCTAGCTACTCAGAAGGCTGAGAACTGAGGATCCTGGTTCAAAGCCAGCAAACACAGGAAAGTATGAGGCTCCCCCCTTTTTTCCAGTCCTAGGGCTTGAACGCAGGGCCTGAGTACTGCCCCTGAGCCTCTCTGTGCTCAAAGCTAGCACTCTACTACTTGAACCACAGCTCCACTTCTGGCTTTTTCTGTTTATGTGGTACTGAGGAATGGAACCCAGGGCTTCATACATGCTAGGCAAACACTTATCACTAAGCCACTAGGCAAACACTTATCACTAAGCCACATTCCCAGCCCTACGTGATTCTTAGCTCCATTTAACCACCAGAAAACCGGAAGTAGCTCTGTAGCTCAAAGTGGTAGAGCACTAACCTTGAGCAAAAAAGCTCAGGGGCAGCTCCAGGCCATGAGTTCAAGCCCCAGGACCATCATATTCAGTGCTACTGTAGAATTGTAATAATTTTCTTCTTAGATCGTACTGAGGAAAGGGGCAATTCAAATCATTTTAAATTCTTTTCCCACCTCCCTACCCTGGCACTATGTCATATAATGGTAGTTACAGTAATAAGCACGAACAATTACTTTAAGAACTTGCCAGGTGCCCAGCACTGTTTTAAACATGATCTTTCTGTGTGTTGTTATTGCTTATTTGACATGTGTCTTGCTGTCAAGCCCAGATTGATTTCCTGCTCCTGGGCTCAGTCTTCTGGCTTTACACTTCTGAGGACCTGAGACAAGATGGGCACCTCTGCGCTCTTAATTTTTTTGAGACAATGTTTCATTCTTGTGATCCAGGGTGGCCTCATACTTCACAGTCTTTCTGTCTCCACCTCCTGAGTGCTAAGATTATAGAGGTGCGCCATCATGCCTGGCCTGGCATCTGTAAGCACTCTCTCTGATATGTGTTAACTTCACTGTTTTAATTTTTCACCTGAACCCATGAGTGGGATGCTGTGATCCTCCTGGTGTCCTGGGGACACTGAGGAATTTTAAGTGTGTTCTTCTGGATATATATAAAACTTTGGAACAACTCCACAGGCCTCTCTAGTACACGGCCTCTTTCCATGTCAGTCCTTATTAATGGGTTTGGCTTTCTGAGAGTTCCTTGAGAAGTTCTGACCTTTTCAGAATCCCCTGCCTGACATGAGCTGGTAGTCTGTATGCAGCCAGGGTTGTAAGATTTGTTGCCATTGCTCAGCTGGCATATTGAAGGAAACTTCTCTCCAATAAAATCTTAGGGCAAGATGCTTGGAACCGGACCTGCCGCCGCCACCGCCACCACCACTACATCTAGCAATGTGAGCGTTCTGCAGCAGTTTGCCAGTGGCCTGAAGAGCCGTAATGAGGAGACCAGGGCCAAGGCGGCCAAGGAGCTCCAACACTACGTCACCATGGAGCTTCGAGAGGTTGGGCTTCTGTGATTGGGGCCATCTTGGGGGGATGCTTGGGCTGTGTGTGCCATCTCTGGTGCAGATACCTTTTGACAGCTCTTGGGGAATTCTGTCTTGGGAAGACACCTAGCTTCACATCCACATGTTTCCCATTGGCGTGTACAAATATAGCAGTGAGCATAGATAGATTCAGCTGCCCTTTAAATTTGTTTCCCTGCTTCCCCCATTACTTACAGTTGGAATGGGATTAGAAAGTTGATAGCTTGGGGTTTTCTTTTTCTTTTTTTTTTTTTTTTTTGGTGCCAGTTCTGGGGCTTGAACTCAGGGCCTGGGCACTGTCCCCAATCTTCTTTTGCTCAAGACTAGTGCTATACCACTTGAGCCACAGCGCCACTTCTGGCTTTTTTCTGTGTATGTGGTACTGAGGAATGGAACCCAGGGCTTCATGCATGCTAGGCAAGCACTCTACCACTGAGCCACCTTCCCAGCCCAGCTTGGGGTTTTCTAAATAGAGACTAGACTTGAAGTCAGAGACGGTGGCCTATTCATCCTTGTACCCTGAGAACTAGGAGGAATGCAGGACAGGATACATGGCCTTGCTAGCTATGGAGACTCAGTAGTGTTAAATAAGCAGATGGATCATGAGTTAAATTGCTCTACGCTTCCAGAGTAAGGAAATGGACAGTTGCTCTGTCTTCTGTGGTTTGAATTACATCTTGGTTTCTAGACTTAAAGTGCCAGCCCTATCCATCCTCCCCCCACCCCACCATCAGGGAGATTCTAGAAGTTGTTCTGAGTGCATCTTCCTTTGCAGATGAGTCAAGAGGAGTCAACTCGCTTCTACGACCAGCTGAACCATCACATCTTTGAATTGGTTTCCAGCTCAGATGCCAACGAGAGGAAAGGTGGCATTTTAGCTATCGGTAAGGACAGCCTCTGTTAACAATACCAGCTAGAAAAATGGAGGCAGCTGCCTTTTGTGTTTGTATTGCCACGAGATATGTTAGAGACGCCGTTCATCTTTGTTTAAAGAACTTTAAGATAGGGCTGGGAAGGTGGCTCAGTGGTAGAGCGCTTGCCTGGCATGCATGAGCCCCTGGGTTCAATTCCCCAGCACCACATAAGCAAAAAGAAAAAAAGCCGGAAGTGGCGCTGTGGCTTAAGTGGTAGAGCGCTAGCCTTGAGCTGAAGAGCTGAGGGACAGTGCCCAGGCCCAGAGTTCAGGCCCCATGACTGGACCTAAAAAAAAAAAAAAAGAACTTTAAGATATAGGTATTCTAATAGAGTTACTGGGATAAAACAAAGCAGATATTTTTAGATGTGGAAACAGAGTCATGGAACCATCAAGTGACATTTTTGTTTAGGGAGTTTTTCAGACCTGAGACTAGAAGCTAGCTTTTTACTACCTCATGTTGCCTTCTGTAGGTTCTGATTTTGCAGTCAAGCAAGATCTGGCATAGGGAGCCTTACCAGAAGAAGTAGAATTGGGTATGGCTAATAAAAGGCAGATCATGGCCAGGCAACGGTGGCTCACACTTGTAATCCTAGCTACTCAGGAGGCTGAGATCTGAGGATTGTGGTTTGAAGCCAGCTCAAGCAGGAAAGTCTGTGAGATCTTTATTTCCAGTTAAATCACCGAAAAAGCCAGAAGTGGCTATGTGGCCCAAGTGGTAGAATGCTAGTCTTGAGCAAAAGATGTTTAGGGACAGTGCTTAGGCCCAGAGTTCAAGCTTCTGGACTGGCAAAAAAAAAAAAAAAAAAAACCACAAAGAGGGACTTTTTTTTTAAATTT
Organism: Dipodomys spectabilis; assembly: GCF_019054845.1. Taxonomy (NCBI): domain Eukaryota; kingdom Metazoa; phylum Chordata; class Mammalia; order Rodentia; family Heteromyidae; genus Dipodomys; species Dipodomys spectabilis. The sequence continues at coordinate 3,529,466 of NW_024870865.1, read as the reverse complement.
CTCAAGGGCTCATCATTAATCTTGTGAATTACTACTCAGTCCCTGTTTGTTTTTCCAGTTTTTCTTGGAAAAATAAATTACCTATGTGTTGCTTTATGTATGCAGTTCTGGCACCAATGTCAAATCTGGTTGTCTCCATCCTTGGCATGTAGAAATGTACTCAAAGTAAAAAGATGAATGTTGAGAAGTTTAAGTCTTTGTGCATTCCTGGCCAGCACAGGCAGCATCTTCACATTTTGCCTTCTTCTCTTCCAGCCAGCCTCATAGGAGTAGAAGGTGGGAATGCTACCCGAATTGGCCGATTTGCAAACTATCTTCGGAACCTCCTCCCCTCCAATGACCCGGTTGTCATGGAAATGGCATCCAAGGCCATTGGCCGCCTTGCTATGGCAGGGGACACTTTCACTGCTGAGTATGTGGAGTTTGAGGTGAAGCGAGCCCTGGAATGGTTGGGTGCTGACCGAAATGAGGGCCGGAGACATGCAGCCGTGAGTGCCTCCAGGGAGAAGCCCTGCGGGAGGGCAGGGAGAGCCCCTTTGCTTCCGTCCAAGGCCTTCCTGAAAATGCTGGTTTGATTGGGCCATGATTCCTCCTTGTGCGAGAGGATCCAGGTGTAGATGGAGTAGAGATGGGACTCTGGTTCCTTTCCTCTCAGCTCCCTTAAAGAGGCAGTACCACAAGGAAAGAGCACAGACACGGGCACTGGTTTGAGTCATGGCTTTGTCACTAACTCTCTGAAGGCCTGGAGCCTTCACTTTCTTCCTCTGTGAGATGAAAATAAGACTATATTAAAAACACATTCCGTATGTATTTACTGAGTGTGTCATATGTCAAGCACAGTTGTAGGCTGTTGGTATAGGGGTATAGAAAGCATCAAACACTGGCTAGGAATGTGGCCTAGTGGTACAGTGCTTGTCTTGCATGCATGAAGCCCTGGGTTCGATTCCTCAATACCACATAAACAGAAAAAGCTGGAAGTGGCACTGTGACTCAAGTGGTAGAGTGCCAGCCTTGAGCAAAAGAAACTCAGGGACAGTGCCCCAAGACCTGAGTTCAAGCACCAGGACTGGAAAGAAAAACAAAGAAAGAGTTGTCCTTTCCAGAGCATCTGTTTAAACATGGCAGGCATTCGCTTGTAAACAGCCAAGGGTACTAGCATGGAGGTGTTGATCAGTTTCACTCAGCCTCTTCTGGCCCCAAAGAGTAAGACTCATGTTTTCCTTGGGTGTTGCTGCTATAGGAAGTCAGCAGACTGTTGTTCTCAGCTTGCCCTTCTCTCCCAGGTCCTGGTTCTCCGTGAGCTGGCCATCAGCGTCCCCACCTTCTTCTTCCAGCAAGTACAGCCCTTCTTTGACAACATTTTTGTGGCTGTATGGGACCCCAAGCAGGCCATCCGTGAGGGGGCGGTGGCTGCCCTTCGTGCCTGTCTGATTCTCACCACCCAGCGGGAGCCGAAGGAGATGCAGAAACCTCAGTGGTACAGGGTGAGGAGATGGTTCTGTTGAGGCCACTAGCACAGCCCGTTTGCCCAGACGGTCACCTGGCAGCAGCAGGCCCCTTGCCACAACGCCAAGATCACATTTATTCGGACTCCCAGCAGTCCTTTTATGCTCATTGCAAGTCAGTATTACCTTATTGCATTATATTGAAGCAAAGATCCACTGATAGCCACACCATTACATGGCAGTGTATTTCATTCTCAGCACCACAAAAAGAAATAAAAAGACATCTTATAGAGATGTTAAAATAGGGGAAAATGGGTACTAATTTGGTACTAATTTGGAAAGGGCCATTTCCCTCGTCTCTACTGTCATGAGTCCTGTGCTAGTGGCTGCTAACAAAGAAACCTTCTGATGAGGCATACATTATAAATGGAGCCCTAGCCTTAGGATTAGAAACTTAGGTTCTATCTTACCTTCGTTTGGAACCTGGGACATGTCACTTGATTTCCTTGGATCTGTTATTGCTGCTGTCATTTTGAGACAGGATCTTCTTGCTATATATCTCAGGCTGGCCTTAAACTTGGGATCCTCCTGCCTCATCTTCCCAAGTAACTGAGATTACAGATATGTGAGCCTGTTTTATTTAGCTACTAAATAGAGATGATAATAGTATTTGCTTCAAAGACTTACTGTGAGCATTGAAGCTCCATTAGAGAGCTGATAAGCTAGTATTGTTGATAATGTTTGCACAAGCCACCAACCAGCCCCCTAACACCTCAGTCCCTCTGGAGAGATGGGTTGGGCCTCTGTTCTGTCTAACTTGGGACACTAGGTAATCAAGCATTCTGTCTCCATAGCACACATTCGAAGAAGCAGAGAAAGGGTTTGATGAGACCTTGGCCAAAGAGAAGGGCATGAATCGAGATGATCGCATCCATGGGGCCTTGCTGATCCTCAACGAGCTGGTCCGAATCAGCAGCATGGAAGGAGAGGTGAGAGGCTGCAGCTGGGGAGACCAGGAAGTCCGGGCGGGACTGAGCAGGCAACACGAGTCCTTCCCCTCACGGAACTGACGGTTTACTATAGGGGAAGTAGACAACCAGGGAGTAAGAAAATTATTTCAGATAGTAAGCAGTCCCATGAAGAGAACAAAACCGGGTAAGGTAGCAGGGCAGAGGGAGTGATGGGTCCAGGAATGCCCTGCCTGAGGGGTGTAAAGGAGTCCCCTTGCAACTCAGGATTGAGGTGGGAGAGTTGGATGCATTGATGAGCCAGAAAGAAAGGAAGTGTACCTGATGCAGTATGAGCGAGGGAGAAGGAGGGAGATGGGGACAGAGAGAGAACAAGGGCGTAAGTGAATAGGCCTCATCATTCCCAGCAAACATTAGCTCCTATGTGTGCTGTAGGGGCAGACATTGGAGACTTGCACATCTGAGAATGATGTGGCATTATGCCTTTCTGATGGCCATGGCTGCTTGTGGGAACAAGGGAGTGGAGAGGCAGCCATGAAAGCAGGGAGTTAGCATGAGAAGATGGATTTACAAGTACAGGGAATTCACTAGGAAAATACTTGTGAGAAAGTGAGAGAGAGAGCTGAGCTCACAATGGGGATCTGACCCTGAATGCACACGAGAAGGAAGAACCATTGGAAGCCTCCTAGTCTCCATGCAAGACCGCTGTGGTCCCAAGCCAGAGTCAGCCTTAGCACAGGCCTACGTGCACTATGGGCAGGCCGGCCGCCATAGGTTGTGCCTCAGTGCAGGCCTGCCACTGTAGGTACTCTGTTCCGCTGTGGGCCTCACTACCTCCTGAGAAGTGTATCCTCATACACACCTGGTAATGACACAGCCAGGCCCTGGAGTTTAAGACTCCTTGTACCTGGAGATCCCATCCTCACAGCTGCCCTGGGAGCCTCAGCCAGCCCAGCGGTGCCTCGTACCAGCTGTGAGAGCTCAGATCCCAAGGAGGTGGGATTTGGAGTATTTGGGGTTGAGCTCCATCTGTGAGACTTCATGAGGATCTGTTGGTATGGGATTTCACCTCAGGGCTTCACCGCTGTTGTTGGGTAGTGCTGTGTCTAGATGTGGAGCAGCACGTGCAGCCGGAGGAGGCTTTGGGCTTTGAGGCCCCCCTTCCCATGTGCTCCATGACTCAGGCACATGACACCCCCTCCTGTCTCACTTTCCTCAGCTGCCTCACTGGACCATGGGAGGTTTCTAGATATGTGGGGAGTACCAAGCCCAGCACCAGACTCAGATACCCTGCAAATGGAAGCCAGTGGAGATTTCCCCTCCTAGCATGACACAGGGCTTTCTATGATAGCCCTAGGTCAGATTTCTATGAAATAGTTCTTGGGGGTGGCATCAGTGGGAGGAGGAGGGCTAAAAGAGGGCAAATGAGGATGAATATGGTACACATCATATATTTGCATCAATGAGAGTAGAATAGCTGGTGCCTATGGCTCACGCCTGTAATCCTAGCTACTCAGGAGGCTGAGTTCTGAGGATCACGGTTTGAAGCTAGCCGGGGCTGAAAAGTCCCTGTGCGACTCTTATCTCTGAGACTCTTATCTCTGACTAACGACTCAAAAGACAGAAGTGGTGCTGTGGCTCAAAGTGGCAGAGCACTAGCCTTGAGCAAAAAGTTCAGGGACAGCACCTAGGCCCTGAGTTCAAACCCCACAACCAACAAAACTAAAAAGAGAGAACACTGAAACCTATTGAAATTGTTGTAAGAAGGAGGAGTTAGAAAAAGAAACCAGATTTTTTTAAAGAAAGGAAAAAAGTGAAATACTTAAGCGAGTATTAAGAGTACTTAGTGTATCCTACAATACTGTGAAATTTATGTAATCACTTAATCACAATAAAAAAATTGCAGAAAAAGTACCTAGTGTGTACTGACAACATTGTACCCTAAGAGCTAAAATAACAGCAGTAAACCAAACAGAATGACAGTACTTAAGTAGCAAAAATACACTATAATAAGTGATGCTGTGATGGGTCCTTGGAGATCAGGACAGCAAAGCTGAACAGCATGCGCAGGAAGCAAGGCGTGTTTGAGGGGTCATGAAGAGGAAACAGAGCCACACAGCCTTGGGAGAAAAGCATTCTGGGAGGCTCCAAGGCAGGACTGTGTGGTGCATGTGGCTGAGCAGAGTGGACAGAGATGCAATGGGAGATGTGTCAGGAGTGCCTGGGGCAGGTGGGAGTGCATCACAGAGGGCCTAGGCCTGGGAGGCCTCTAGTAGACTTGGTGAGTGCCGTAGGAGGTCATTTGTGGCTAGAGCAGCGCTGTTTGACCCCTGTTTTGAAGGAACACTTGAGCCCGCTGTGCTGAGAATGGATTGTCAGAAGGCCAGGAGTGCTGAAGCCCCAACCCAAGTTAGAGAATTGTATCAGTTCTAGCAGGGGTCTTAAAGTTCAGATCCCAGTGGGAGCTTTGGAGGTCCAAGAAGCAACTGGACTCTGAACTTGGAATTTGCTGATAGATTGAGGTTGGTGAAAAGAAGGAAAGTTAAGGTGTTCGGCTTGCACAAGTGGAAGGACAAAGCTGTTCTATACTGTGATAGGAGGATGGAAATGGGGGAGCAGGTGGGCAGGAATGACAGGTGTTTGTGTTTAAGTTTGAAGATGACTGCTGGGTCAATGTCTGAGCGACATCCGAGTGATCCTGGGGAGGGAAGTGGATTTGGGGAGTCATCAGCATATAGGTACTGTTCTAAGTCACAAGCTAGATGAAAACTGTGCACAGAGAGGCTAGTGAACTTGGGGAAGAGATAGGGTCCATGAGCCTGAGATTGGGAGATTGGGAACCAAGGGAGACAAAGCAGCCAGAGGGGCAGGAGCCTGGAGAGTGTGTGGTCCAAGGAGCCATGTGGAGAAAGAGCCTCAAAGAAGAAGAAACAGCTGAGGACTAGGGTTAGGTGTTAAATTCAGGAGCACAAGAGCCATTGGTGAATTTTGATAAGAATACTGGACAGAATTTTCGCGGGGGCAGGGGAGGGAGAGAGATATGTTGAAGAAAGTTTAGAAATGTGGAAAATTGAGCCAGCCACTGATGTCTCCCACCTGTAATTCTAGCTACTCAGGAGGCTGAGATCTGAGGATCGCGGTTCAAAGCCAGCCCGGGCAGGAGAGACCGTGAGACTCCTATCTCCAATAAACCACCAGAAAACCGGAAGTGGCGCTGTAGCTCAAGTGGTAGAGCGCTTGCCTTGAGCTGAAGAGCTGAGGGACAGCGCCCAGGCCCAGAGTTCAAGCCCCACTACTGACAAAAAAAAAAAAGAAAAAAACAGTAATGATTCTTTAGCTCAAAGTGGTAGAGTGCTAGCCCTGAGCAAAAAATCTCAGAGCACCAAGGTCATGAGTTCAAAAGAAAAGAAATTTTAAAAATTTTTACATGTTTTTCTCAATTTTTTGGAGGGGGGGGGTCAGTTGTGGGGCCTGATTTCTGGGCCTGGGCACTGTCCCTCAGCTCTTCAGATCAAGGCTAGTGCTCTACCACTTGAGCCACAGCGCCACTTCCGGCTTTTTCTGCCTATGTGGTTCTGAGAAATCGAACCGAAGGCCTCATGCATGCTAGGCAAGCGCTCTACCACTGATCCACCTTCCCAGCCTGTTTTTCTCAATTTGATCTGTTGGAAGACTAATAAAACAGCTTCAGACGGGGCATGGGAAGGTGGCTCCAAGGTAGAGTGCTTGCCTTGCATGCATGAGGCCTTCGGTTCGATTCCTCAGCACCACATAAACAGAAAAAGCCTAAAGTGTCACTGTCGCTCAAGTGGTAGAGCGCTAGCCTTGAGCTGAAGAGCTGAGGAACAGCTCCCAGGCCAAGTTCAGGCCTCATGACTGGCAAAAAAAACAAAACCAAAACCAAACTAAAACAGTTTCAGAAATGGACACATGAGCACACTCTGAGACAATGACTCACCTAAAGTTTCAACATCAGAAACTTCAGGGTAGAAGGACACCAGAATATCCTTAGGATGGTGCCTGCATGGGGCTACCCTCTCCTTTCCAAGAGGCTCATAGACCCTGTAGTTTGCAAATGAGTCTCCTTAAATCTTCCTGGGGTCTGCTTGGAGGTAGGAGCCATCCCCATACCATCTTCACTGTTCAGTAGGCAGTGCTCTTCGGCTCACATCAGAACAAAATCAGATCCCCACAGTACTCGGGGGAGACAAAGTACAGCTCCTCCACTGCAGAGCTTGGGCAGGTACGTTTCTGGTAGGCTGCATGCATCCATGTGCAAAGCTGCTCATTAGTAAAGGCAGTTCTTCTCTTTCCCTCTGCATGTGCACAGCGTCTAAGAGAAGAAATGGAAGAAATCACCCAGCAGCAGCTTGTCCATGACAAGTACTGCAAGGATCTCATGGGCTTTGGGACGAAGCCTCGGCACATCACCCCTTTCACCAGTTTCCAGGCTGTACAACCCCAGCAGTCCAACGCCTTGGTGGGGCTGTTGGGGTACAGCTCTCACCAAGGCCTCATGGGATTTGGGGCTTCCCCCAGCCCTGCTAAGTCCACCCTGGTGGAGAGCCGATGTTGCAGAGACTTGATGGAAGAGAAATTCGATCAGGTAAATGGTGTGAGGCCCTCTCCCACTTCTCCCAAGCACCCTCTGCCTCCCTTCCCCCTGCCAACCCTTTATCCTTCCTCTCTCAGGTGTGCCAGTGGGTGCTGAAATGCAGGAATAGCAAGAACTCGCTGATCCAAATGACAATCCTTAATTTGTTGCCCCGCTTGGCTGCCTTCCGACCTTCCGCCTTCACAGGTGAGGATGTCCGTAGAAGACAGCATTGCCCACCTAGATCATTAAACTGGGACAAGGTGATTGCAGAAAAGCGTGTCTGAGCCTCAGAAACAACAGGACATAGGGGCTACTCTGTGGGTTCTTCACCCCACAGCTAATTTTCTGTTAAGAGAAGGAACAATCAATGCATAGGCAGAAGAGCAGTTCTAAGCCAAGCAAGGTCTCATGTGGAAGTTAACACATTTCTGGATGGACTTAAAAGATACCAAAATAAGGGCAGCTTTGGGTAGGTACTGTGCAGTAGCAGCCTGTGTGGGGCAGGGAAGGTTTGATGACCTTCCTGCTTCTGCTCTGGAAGCAGTTACTACACTGCTTCACTCTGTGTAGGAAGGAAGGACTGGATGTTTCAGACAGGTTCCATGGATGGTAGAGAGGAAGTTTCCATAGCCCTGCCCTGTCCTATGTAGGCAGTGTGAATTCCTCCTGGCTGTGACATCTGGCCCATCTAAGGTTTTGACTTCTCCAGGAAGCCGTCCTGAATTGCTCTAGCCAGAAATGTTCTTCTCCATTCTAGGAAGGCTTTGTCATCAGACCCTCAGTCCTTCACTGTGAAGTTTTGGACTGGTTATTTCACCTTCCTGGCTTACAAAATTGCAATAACAGGAAGGGATAGTGGGACAACAAAGGAAGTAATGTACTCATTGCCCTATTACTGTAACCGTAACCCCTCTGTACAGCATCTTTACAATAAAATATAATTTAAGAAATTACAGGGGGCTGGGAAGATGGCTCAGTGGTAGAGTGCTTGCCTTGCATGCCTGAGGCCCTGGGTTCCATTCCTCAGCACCACATGAGCAAAAAAGAAAAAAGCCGGAAGTGGCGCTGTGGCTCAAGTGGTAGAGCGCTAGCTTTGAGCTGAAGAGCTGAGGGACAGCGCCCAGGCCAGAGTTCAGGCCCCAGGACCGGACACCCTCCCCCTCCCCCGCCCCAAAAAGAAATTACAATAACAATCCCAGCCTCTCAAGACAAATGGCATGAATGTCTAAATAGCTCTGTAGTGCCCAGCAAGAATTGGCCCCAACAGATGGAAACCATTATTATTATTACTACTATTGCCTCCATAAGCTACTTGGGTCCATTTTGGTAATAAGGTGGGATTCTATGTTATAATAACTCTCCAGGTGCTTGTTCATACTGTTCCCCACACCTCTGCCTCCTACTTGGTGAGAGTGAGACCTCATCTCAACATCTCTTTGTGCACTGGGATGCACATTGCCTGTGCTTAGCAAGCGTGCAGGACCAAATGGACATCAGGTGTGGGAGGAGAAGGCCAGCCCAATCTCAGCAGTTGCCATTCCCAGTACAGATAGATTCGCACTGCTAAGCCCAGGTGAAACTGCAGGAGAAGTGTGGCTGGTGAGTGTTAAAACAGGCCAGGATGTGGATAGCTAGAACTTGCTGCATAAGAACAAGACAATTAGTTACCATGAAATCACTGAACCAGAGAGAAAAGTGAATGAAAATTGCCCTTTCTCTTTTCAGTCTTCCATTCTGCCTGTCTGGTATCCAGAGTTCTTCTCTTTCTTAGTGACCAGACATGCTCCTGATCAGTAGAGCTCTAAATGATCTTGGGTTGAAAGTCTGTAGTTCAAAAGAAATTAATAACTAGGGCAAATTTGATCAAAGTCTGGCATGTTGTAGAGACAGTTATGCTGCTCTTTTCAAAAGGCTGCCAAGCAGCAGGATACAAAGACTCTGAGGGCCCCTGGGTTTATTCTTTTGATGTAGGTTTGTTGTTGCTAAATGCCACACTAAAATGTATCAGTGAAATTCAGTCTGAGCAGTCCCTGCAAGGGTACACCTAAGTGTTTAAGAGCCTCTTGTTCAAAGCTCTTAAGTTTGGAAGTCATTACTTAAATTTTCCAGTGGTATATGCTTTGGGATTATGATAAATACTGCAAAAACAAATAGAAATATACTCTAAGACCAGCCAGGTGTTGGTGGCTCACGCCTGTAATCCTGGCTGCTCAGGAGGCTGAGATCTGAGGATCAAAGCTCAAAGCCAGCCCAGGCAAGAATGTCCTTGAGACTCTTGTCTCCAGTTAAGTACCAGAAAAGCTGGAAGTGGCATTGTGGCTCAAATGGTAGAGCGCTTGCCTTGAGCAAAAAGTTCAGGCCAGTTGGGTGCTGGTGGCTCATGCCTGTAATCCTAGCTACTCAGGAGGCTGAGATCTGAGGATCACGGTTCAAAGCCAGCCCGAGCAGGAACGTCCATGAGACATCTCCAATAAACCACCAGAAAACCGGAAGTGGTTCTGTGGCTCAGTGGTAGAGCGCTTGCCTTGCGTGCATGAGGCTCTGGGTTTGATACCTCAGCACCACATAAGCAAAAAGAAAAAAGCCGGAAGTGGCGCTGTGGCTCAAGTGGTAGAGCGCTAGCCTTGAGCTGAAGAGCTGAGGGAAAGTGCCCAGGCCCAGGGTTCAAGCTCCATGACCAGAAACAAAAGTTCAATCCCTGAGTTCAAGCTCCAGGACTGGCAACAAAACAGTCTCTGTCTCTGTCTGTCTGTCTCTCTGTCTCTGTCTCTCTGTCTCTCTCTCTCTCTCTTAAGACCAGATTGGAATCTATACACCTGATTTAGCCTCGTTTTCCTGTGGAAATGCCCCTATGTGGAAAGGATTAGTTCCTTTGTTGGTTCAGTTTAAACTTAGGGTTATGTCACTTTGTTCTGCCTATTTTCAACTTTTATGTGCTCTTTGAGTATCTGGTTCATGGTGTGCATATGGCTCTGGTATCCACAGCGGATGTTGGGGCCTGCCTTGTTTGTTGTCATAAATGTGCTCCTAGGGCACAGACTCAGGCCAGCATCAGTGGGGAGAGAAGAAACAGAAGAGAGACAAGAATTGGGAAATTCTAGCTCTCGGAGGAGAAACAGCTCTTCAAGTTAAGTTGCCCAAGAATCACCTGTCTTGCATATTGGCCTGTGTAAACTTAATGAAAACTCACATGGGGCTTTCCAAACTACAGACTAAGTATTAGCCTATTAAATATAACTATAGTAAAAAATCTGTCGGAAATAGTAAAGTGATTTCTAGACCTAACCTGAGTAGAATGGCCTGTTAATTGTAAAGAGATTTGATATTATTCTAGTTGCAATATAATGTAAAGTAGATGCAATGATCTTTTTGTTTTTAAACAAGAGCGTGTCATCTTCCCTCAAAACAACACAGATGCTCTTAATCCCAGTGCTGTCTTCTTGGATACTATGTCCCATGTGAGCCCAGTAGAAGGAAGAGTGGTGCCCAGGCTGCAGCAAAGAACGCTGAAAAAGATTATTACAGGATGCTCTCTCAAGACTCCTTTTTTTTTTTTGTTGGTCATGGGGCTTGAACTCTGGGCCTGGGCGCTGTCCCTCAGCTATTCAGCTCAAGGCAAGCACTCTACCACTTGAGCCACAGCGCCACTTCCGGTTTTCTGGTGGTTAACTGGAGATAAGCGTCTCACAGACTTTCCTGTCTCACAGACTTTCCTCAGATCTCAGCCTCCTGAGTAGCTAGGATTATAGGCGTGAGCCACCAGCACCTGGCTTCCTCTTTTTTTTTTTTTTTTTAAGTAGAGGTAAAAATGTCTATTTCTAATATTTCCAAAAGATGTGTCTGAGGAGTGATGATGGAACATAAGGTGTCTTGGCCAGGAGTGGTGGCTCCTACCTGTAATCCTTACTACTCTCGAGTCTGAGATCCGAAGTATCACAGTATGAAGCCAACCTGGGCGAAAGGTACTCTGAGAACACAACTGGTAAAAAGGAAAGCTGGGCACAGTGGTGTGTGCCTGTTATCCCAGCTACATGTCAATAGGAGAAGTTTGGTCTAGTCTGGCCTGGGCCATAAATGGGAAACCTTATTTGAAAATGAAAAGCATTTGAATGTGGCTCATGCGGTAAATAGAACACCTGCCTGACAAGCATAGTCTTGCCAGGTACTGCCAAAAATTATCCTTCTGGCTGGGAATGTGGCTTAGTGGTAGCGTACTTGCCTAGAATGTTTGAGGCCCTGGATTCAATTCCTCAGTACCACATAATGGAAAGGTAGAAGTAACACTCCGGCTCAAGTGGTGGAGTGTTGTTCGCCTTGAGCAAAAGAAGCTCAGAGACAGTGCCCAGACCCTGAGTGCAAGTCCCAGGACTGGCAAAAAAAAAAATCCTCTAAATTCTTACCATCTTTCTAACAGGTCTTCTTAATTTATATTTAAACTTGAAGATTTTCTGTAGGATCTCTGACCTTTGATATATAACCTGACTCTGACCTTGAGCCATACACTTTATCTTTTCTGTGCCCAGACACCCAGTACCTTCAGGATACCATGAACCATGTCTTGAGCTGTGTCAAGAAGGAGAAGGAACGAACAGCCGCCTTCCAGGCCCTGGGGCTGCTTTCTGTGGCTGTGAGGTCTGAGTTTAAGGTCTACTTGCCCCGTGTGCTGGACATCATCCGAGCAGCCCTGCCGCCAAAGGACTTTGCCCACAAGTAAGCATTTCTGTTAGCATTTCTCCTCACACCCAGTTTACCTGGACAGCAAGCACATTCCATTCCAGTTCCATGGACCCTAAACTCATTCTGCCAATCTCTACACTCCAGGTTGCCTGTAGAGATTGACAGAATGGAACGTGCTACTGTTAGAGATTGGCAGAATGAGTTTAGGGTCCATTTCAGATGGTCCCTCCTCAATTGAGTTCTAGCTTTTCTAAATGAAATGGCATATATAGAAATTCATGAGGTAACTAGGCATTGTTGCTGCACACCTGTAATCCTAGCTACTCAAGAGGTTGAGATTTAAGGATTCTGGTTCAAAGCCAGCCCTGGCAGGAAAGTCTGTGACATTCTTTTTTTTTTTTTGGGTCCGGTCGTGGGGCCTGAACTTTGGGCCTGGGCGCTGTCCCTCAGCTCTTCAGCTCAAGGCTAGCGCTCTACCACTTGAGCCACAGCGCCACTTCCGGCTTTTTTCTTTTTGCTTATGTGGTACTGAGGAATCGAACCCAGGGCCTCAGGGATGCAAGGCAAGCACTCTACCACTGAGCCAACTTCCCAGTCCAAGTCTGTGACATTCTTATCTCCAATTAACCACCAGAAAACTGGAAGTGGTGCTGTGGCTTAAAGTGGTAGAGCTCTAGCCTTGAACAAAAGAGTTCAGGGGCAGTGCCCAGACCCTGAGTTCAAGCTCCATGACTGACCCCCCCAAAACAAACAAACAAACAAAAAATCATTAGGTAGAATGTCTTGAGAACACATTTGATATCAGCTGTTTTGGGTGTCATTTTTTAGGAGACATCTAGTTTTGTTCTTCTGTCTGGCGTGCATAGGCTTTATGCTGATAGGGAAAGGAATCCAGACCAAAACTTAAGGGTTCTAGCAGTTGTCTTTTCCCTCATCTTTAAAGTATACCTCTTTGAAGTATGAGACAAAAACCAACAACAAAGAAAAAAAGAACCTTGAGTACAAAAACTCTTTAGCCTGCCAGAGGGATAAGTCAGGGTGTCTTGACTAAGACTGGAGGGGCCGTGTAATAGAGTTACATATTTCTATTTTCCTGTAGTATTAGCAAGTAGTCCCTGGTGGATTAACAGGGCCCACCCATCCTAAAGCTGGACATTCTCATCTCAGCCGCACAATGATCATGGACTGCCTCTCCTGAAAGGGAAAGGTCTCCTTCTTCCTTATGGCACGTGGCTGCCATCTGCTGGATGGTCATCCTAAATACACAAGTCTACAGTGATGTGTATGACAGGCCCCTAGAAATGTACAGCAGCTACCCTGCATACCCCCCGGGGCGGGGGCGATGGGGGAGAATGGGGATAGGGGAGGTGTTCCTGAGGAACCTGCCCCTTTTGCCACAAGGCAGCTCTGAGGTAGGACAAGACAAGATGTCTGTATGAATTCACCACTGTTTTCTCCGCAGGAGGCAGAAGGCCATGCAGGTGGATGCCACAGTGTTCACGTGTATCAGCATGCTGGCAAGAGCCATGGGGCCTGGCATCCAGCAGGACATCAAGGAGCTCCTGGAGCCCATGCTGGCGGTGGGGCTGAGGTGCGTGACGAGGCCCTTCACCTGCTCTGCCTCAGTCAGGGAGGGACCTGGTGCATACCTTAAAAGACAGAGGAGTGGTTGTGCGCACATTAAATTGGATAGGCAGGATAGCTCGCATTATACATAGGCTTGTCTTGAGTCCTACGTGATGCTGGCTGAGTTTCTTCTCTGAGCCTATTTTCTCATCTGAAAAATGGTGCATCGTGGCTCCTGTTGTCCAGGACTGTGGTAGGGAGGTCTTCAGAAGCCACTGTCTGGCTCAGGCAGTTATTTATATTATTATTAGACAAACTAGTTAAACTCCCTACACTTGAGTTCTCTTCAACCAATGAGATGATGCTCTTGCTGTGTTTCCTGATTCGTGTACTGAGCCCTGGTCTGCTGTGGTGGTTGTATTAGTGTAAACAAATGCTCTTGCAGTGAAAACCAGACTCAGATTGTCCTGAAATCTGAGAGCAAGCCAAGAGACTTGAGCACGTTTAAGCCGTCTGAGTCCACCTTTTCTACTTTGGAGCCCAGCAGTGATGGGTCTGACCTCCTCATTGGGCAAGGAGGCCTGTTTCTTGCCAGAAACAGGTGGAGTATCATTGGCCCAGCCCATGGTGACTTAGTTTCCTTCTCCTCAGCCCTGCTCTCACGGCTGTGCTCTACGACCTGAGCCGCCAGATTCCACAGCTGAAGAAGGACATCCAGGATGGACTCCTGAAGATGCTCTCGCTGGTCCTCATGCACAAACCTCTCCGCCACCCAGGCATGCCCAAGGGCCTGGCCCACCAGCTGGCTTCCCCTGGTCTCACCACCCTTCCTGAGGCCAGTGACGTGGGCAGCATCACCCTTGCCCTCCGGACCCTTGGGAGCTTTGAGTTTGAAGGTAAGAAATTGTATCAGCTCTTGCCAGGATGGTGAGTGATGCCGGGAACCTTGAGAAAGGTGTTAGGGGTTCTAGAATTTCTGGGTCTCGCTGGGGTCCTCGGCAGGCCATGGGTGGCACAACCGCTCCTCCTTTTTCCCAGGCTCTCCCCAGACATACTTGATTCCTACTCTGTGCTTTGTTCCATACCATACTGTGTTTGGGGATAGATAATGTAGATTCAAAGAAATCATGCTTGGTGATACCTCTCTCCCCTTCTCCTTCTCATTTCCTTGTAGCTGAGAGGATTTTTTTTTTTTTTTTGGGTCCGGTTGTGGGGCCTGGGCGCTGTCCCTCAGCTCTTCAGCTCAAGGCTAGTGCTCTACCACTTGAGCCACAGCGCCACTTCCGGCTTTTTTCTTTTTGCTTATGTGGTGCCGAGGAATCGAACCCAGGGCCTTGAGCATACAAGGCAAGCACTCTACCACTGAGCCACCTTCCCAGCCCCAGCTGAGAGGATATTTTGTGTGTACATGCCTGTACTAGGGCTTGGAATCAGGGATTTGTACTCTTGCTTAGCTTTTTTACTCAAGACTGGTGCTCTACCACTTGAGCCACACCTCTACTTCCAGCATTTTGCTGTTTTAATTGGAAATAAGAGTCTCATGAACTTTACTGCCTCCTGAGTAGTTGGGATTATAGGCATAAGCCACCAGCACCCAGACTGAAAGGGTACTTAATGCTTTAAAATATATAAGCCCTCCATACAAGTTCTCTTCACTAATGATGATGCTCCCGATCCACTTCCTAGGCTGTTTATTGAGACTCAGTCTTCTACAGTGGTTGAATTATATTAAACCAGTTGTGCTGATTAGCAGCACAAATTGTAATTTATTTCTAGTGAATAGAATATAGCTGTGTTTAAACCTATCTTACATCAAACTTTCTAAGAACTAAAACAGACATGGTAAACCTTGGTCAAGAATGTTACCTTCTATACAGGGCACTGGTGGCTCATTCCTATAATCCTAGCTACTCAGGAGGCTGAGATCTGAGGATCATGGTTCAAAGCCAGCCTGAGCAGGAAAGTCCATGAGACTCTTATCTCCAGTAAACCACTAGAAAACCAGAAGTAGTGCTGTGGCTCAAGTGGTAGAGCATTCGCCTAGAGCTGAAGAGCATAGGGATAGTGCCCAAGCCCAGAGTTCCAGCCCCATGACCAACAACAACAAAAAAACCCCTCCCTTCTACCCTTCTGCTGTTTGGAAGCTGGTGTGCTTTCCTTTAAGAGAAAAATTCTAAGGTTTGGTGCACGTGGCTATAATCATAGCTACTTAGAAGGCTGAGATCTGGAAGATCATGGTCTGAGGTCAGCCTGAACAGAAAAGTTTGTGAGATTCTCTCGCCAAAACGCTCAGCAAAAAGCAGGGCTGGTGGTTGAGAGCTAGCACAAGGCCTTGACTTCACACTCTGGTACCTGCAAGAGAGAAAGAGTTCTGAATCAGTATCTTGTTGTTGAGTACCTGTTGAAAATGGAATGAGAAGCCCATAGCAAACTTTGGATCTTCTTGTCCAGAACAGCAGTGTTTATTCTGCTTTGTCTCTGCCTTTGTATTCAGGCCACTCCCTGACCCAGTTTGTCCGACACTGTGCGGATCACTTCCTGAACAGTGAGCACAAGGAGATCCGAATGGAAGCTGCCCGCACCTGCTCCCGCCTCCTTACACCCTCCATCCACCTCATCAGCGGCCACGCCCACGTGGTTAGCCAGACCGCCGTGCAGGTGGTAGCAGATGTGCTCAGCAAACTGCTCGTGGTTGGGATAACAGATCCTGGTAAAATTTCTAGACAGAAGCAGCCTGCGGGATTCAGGAACTTGGGGCCAGGTGGAAGTAGCCAATTTCATTACATGGCATCTGTCAACTCTTTCCTGCCATGGGTTTCTCCAGCCCATTAATGTAAAATAATCTGCTTTAATTCTTCTCCCTTTGCTCCTCTGAGTAGAGAAAAGAATGACAGAGGTGAGATTAAAAAAAAAAAAATATCTGGAGTCACCCAATGTAGACTGATGGCAGGGAGATAGAGTGGGAAAGGGTGGAGAGAGAGGGGTCATGAAGAAGACTTCAAAGGCTCAATTGTTCTTGCAGACCCTGACATCCGCTACTGTGTCTTGGCGTCCCTGGATGAGCGCTTTGATGCACACCTGGCCCAGGCAGAGAGTTTGCAGGCCCTGTTTGTGGCCCTGAATGACCAGGTGTTTGAGATCCGGGAGCTGGCCATCTGCACTGTGGGCCGGCTGAGTAGCATGAACCCTGCCTTTGTCATGCCTTTCCTGCGCAAGATGCTCATCCAGGTAATGGGCTGACAGGCCTGCAGTGAGCTTAAGCATCAAATTCTCCAACTGTGTAACATACTTTCACAAAATGACATTTATTCTTAAGTTGTCATAGCTAAAAACTGGCCATAAATGGTATTCATCAGTCAACAAATTAGGAAATTGTACTTGTGTTGGCACTTCTGCTTTTAGCCTGATGACTTTTTTAGCTTTTGGCCCATGTGAGGAGTATAGTCACTTTTTGGGGGGGGCGGGGGGGTCGGGTCGTGGGGCCTGAACTCTGGGCCTGGGCACTGTCCCTCAGCTCTTCAGCTCAAGGCAAGTGCTCTACCACTTGAGCCACAGCGCCACTTCCGGCTTTTTCTGTTTATGTGGTGCTGAGGAATCGAACCCAGGGCCTCATGTATGCAAGGCAAGCACTCTACCACTGAGCCACCTTCCCAGCCATATAGTCACTTTTTTAAAACTAAAATTTTATTGTTATTATTAAGATGTTGCACAGCAAAGTTACCTTTTTTTTTTTTGGGGGGGGGGGGGTCCGGTCGTGAGGCCTGAACTCTGGGCCTGGGCGCTGTCCCTCAGCTCTTCAACTCAAGGCTAGCGCTCTACCACTTGAGCCACAGCATCACTTCCGGCTTTTTTCTTTTTGCTCATGTGGTGCTGAGGAATCGAACCCAGGGCCTCAGGCATGCAAGGCAAGCGCTCTACCACTGAGCCACCTTCCCAGCCCCCAAAGTTACCATTTTGTAAGTTAGGTAACGAGTACATTTCTCTTTTTTTGGACAATCACACCCCTCCTTGGTTTTCCCAAAGGTTCCCTCTCCAGTTCCTGCCCATAGTTTATTATTTGCATAGTTTATTTTCCACTTAGTGTCTACTGAATACCATGCCTGCATTTGTTCACCCTTCCTCCCTCCATTTCTGCAGAAACAAAATTGTCACTGAGCCTGCCAGCTCTATTGTACTGAGTCTGTTTGGTGTGGGGATATCTCCTAATGTGAATGCCAGTTTGTGCATTCATTTGAGGCTTTAGAAGACTTGCTATGCTGTGAGTGCTGGCAGGTGCTGGCAGTGTATCAGCAAGCAACCACACACAGCTCCTGTCCTCTTAAAGCTGACGTTCATTCACTTACTAGGTCATCTTAGTTTTCTGATATTGGAGAATATAAATTCCATTGAATGAACTTACCACGTGCTGGATTTAGCCTTTGACACTCCAAAAAGGTTTTATCCATGTAAAGAATCAAATCTAGAGCCTTATGCATGATAGGAAGTCACTCCACCCCCCAAGCTTCACCCTAGCCCTGAAAATTCCAAAATTAGTTACAAAGAAATTTTAATTCAGTCTTTATTTCCTCAAATGAGCTCGTACTTATTCATGTGTTTGGCTTCTCTCTGAGGCTGAGGTTATAGATTGAAGCATTGGTCCTTGGGGCAGTGGGGCTCCCCAGCTCAGATTTGGCCTGGGCTGCTGCTGCCTTCTAGAGTTGTGTTGTGTTCCCTACAACACATTTCCTGCCAACCATCCAACTCTCTCTCTCTCTCTCTCTCTCTCTCTCTCTCTCTCTCGTGTCTGTCCTGAGCCTTGAACTTAAGTCCTCAGGGTTTTCTGTTTCTTGGGTTTTTTTTTTTTTTTTTTGCTCAAGGTGGTTGCTCTACCACTTGAGCCCAGCTCCATTTATGGCTTTTTTGGTGCTTAATTAGAGATAAGAGTCTTAAGTACTTTCCTGCTCTGGCTGGCTTCAAATCTCGATCTGTAGATCTCAGCCTCCTGAGTAGCTAGGATTACAGGTGTGAGCCAGTTAGGTGATGGCCCCAGCCATCACCTTTTGCTGTTGCAGATCTATTCTTGGTATCTCTCTCCATCTTGTTTTACTTTTGTATGCTGTGACTATGAGAAAACAGTCTGTCAAGGGGATACAGAAAAATCATGGTTATTCAATCAGTAGCTTAAGACAAAATATAGTCCTTTCCCCAGGGTAGTTGAGCCATTCATTTCCCTCACTTTAGAATTCCTCTGACAACTTTATTCAGAAGTCTATTTTATGTTGTCTAACTCTGTCTCATCATGAGCATAATGTCCCCCTGTGCTAGTATTTTAGGAATGTCAATTAAACAAATATATAACTTCTGCTCAGTGAAGCCCCAGGGGATCCTGGGGCTGTCATTGCTAATATTTTAGGTTTATTTAGGCAAGCTCTGGAGTGTCAGCATTTCCCTCGGTGCTAGGTGTTCCACAGTTTGTTGCTTCCTTTGTTGTTGCTTATAAGCCCTCTTATTGCTTAGTGTTGTTTTTTTTTTTTTCCCCAAAAGCCCTAATATCAGCTGTCCATAGTTGAGCTACACTGTTATGGGCCTGGCTTTTGTGAGGACTGCAGAACACTGGAATGCTGTGACAGAATGAGATAGGGCTGGTTCCAGTCTCTTCTTGTCCTACATGCTTAGCCGCAGGGATCTCCTTTGGTGGGCATCTTGCTTGGGGGTCTGGTTGCTTCCTCTGGGTCCCTGCCAGCTGTTCCCTTTCCATACCCAGCTGTCTCTACTGTAATGACCTTTCTTCCTCACAGATTTTGACAGAGCTGGAACACAGTGGCATCGGGAGAATCAAAGAACAGAGTGCTCGAATGCTGGGACACCTGGTGTCCAACGCCCCCCGACTCATCCGCCCCTACATGGAGCCTATCCTGAAGGTAACACACAACTGAGGCCGCACCGTACTTTCTTTCCTGACAGTCTGATCTGAGTGTGTTTCAGGGATGGAATGTTTTAGTCCTTTTTGGTACATTGAACAAAGTAGATCATGTCTCTGGTTCCAGGCTTAGAACAAGAGTTACATCAAGCCTCTTCAGTTAAAGAGTACCAAGAATCTCACCAGTTGCAAGAAGGTGCTCTCCTGATGAGATAAGATGCTTTAGGCATCGCTGAATTTACTCAGAAAGGAGAAGTAGGTAGAGAGCATAAAATACATGAGTTGCCAGGTGTGCTGGTGGCTCACTCCTGTAATCCCAGCTACTCAGGAAGCTAAGATCTGAGCATCTCGGTTCAAAGCCAGCCCGGGCAAGGAAAGTCCATGAGACTCTTTTTTTTGTTGTTGTTGTTGGTCATGGGGCTTGAACTGGGGCCTGAGCGCTGTCCCTTAGCTCTTCAGCTCAAGGCTAGTGCTCTACCACTTGAGCCACAGCACCATTTCCTGTGAGACTCATCTCCAATAAAGGACCAGAAAAACTGGAAGTGGTACTGTGGCTCAAGTTGTAGAACGCTAGCCTCGAGCTAAAGAGCTCAGGGACAATGCCCAGGCCCAGAGTTGAAGCCCTACAACTGACAAAAAAAAAAGAAAAAAAAATACATTTGTCATTTGAAGTCCTGGATAAAATGAGAAATCAGACAGATGATCATAGAGAAAAATTGAAAGGAGACAAAGGAAATGCCTTTAAATCATGGTGCTTGCCAGCTCCTTCAAATGCTAGACGTGTACTTGGTATGGAGGAAAGTTTGTCATGGTTTCTTGGATTTTTTGGGGAGGGGAGGCAGGATGGGCTAGAGGATTATTTTTGGTTATTTTTTATTAGCTTAATTAGTTATACAGGGCGAGATTTCATGTTTTGGTTATATTTTTGCTTTCATCCTTTTGCAGTATTAGGGATCAAACCCTAGCACCTTGGCAGTGTGCTACACTGCTGACCCATGCCCACAACACTCTTGAGCAATTTTATATTTTTGGCCAGTCCTTGAACTGCCAGGGCTTGAACTCAGGGCCTGGGCACTGCCCCTGAGCTTCTTTTGCTTAAGGCTAGCATTCTACCACTTGAACCACAGTGTCAATTCTGGTTTTTTCTGTTCATGTGGTACTGAGGAATCGAACCCAGGGCTTCATGCATGTTAGGCAAGCACTCTACCACTAAGCCACATTCCCAGCCCTCTTGAGCAAATTTTACTTACGTTAAAGAAAGATTTCTATGGAACTAGAGACATGGCTGAAGTGGTAGAGTACCAGCTGTTAGCAAAAAAGCCGAGTGAGAGCCTGAGGCCCTGTGTTTAAGCCTAAATACCTGTACAGAGAGAGAGAGAGAGACAGAGATTTAAAAAATTGGGAAGGTGGCTCAGTGGTAGAGCGCTTGCCTTGCATGCATAAGGCCCTGGGTTCGATTCCTCAGCACCACATAAGCAAAAAGAAAAAAGGCTGGAAGTGGTGCTGTGGCTCAAGTGGTAGAGCACTAGCCTTGAGCTGAAGAGCTGAGGGACAGCGTCCAGGCCCAGAGTTCAGGCTCATGACTGGACCCAAAACAAACAAACAAACAAAAAATATTGCTCAAATAGATTCTCTGGAGTTGAGAAAAAATAGAGAACTTATTACTAGAGAATTATTTGTTTTAATTAAGTAAAGGAACTTGATTTGGGAAATTAAGCTATAAAGGTAAGTACACAAAAGAAAAAGATTTCTAGTATATACTAATCTGCGTTCATTTTCTCATGCCTTATTTCTATAGGCTTTAATTTTGAAACTGAAAGATCCAGACCCTGATCCAAACCCAGGTGTGATCAACAATGTCTTGGCCACAATTGGAGAACTAGCTCAGGTGAGGTGACAATCACTTTCTCCATAAGTGGAAAGAAACAATTTAACCTCTGAGAAGTCAGGAAACTTCTCACCGCCCATTTCTAATTCCATTTGCTCTTGTTTTCACTTCCTTTTGCAGGTTAGTGGCTTAGAAATGAGGAAATGGGTGGATGAACTCTTTATCATCATCATGGACATGCTCCAGGACTCCTCTCTGTTGGCCAAAAGGCAGGTGAGTGCCACTGTTCCCTGACTGAGGGATGGACGCATAGGTCCAGGGACCTTGTTTTTCTTTGTTCACTTCACTGGCCATAATTCTCCACACTATAAAAAGAAGAAACATTGGGATTGAGAATTAGCTGTCTTGACCTAGTGTCACTTTTAATAAGGGTTGGTGCTGAGCAGTACCATTTCCTCTATTCTGAGAAAATGCTCTTGAGAGCCTCAGCTCTTTTTTTTTTTTTTTTTTTCCCCCTAGTCCTGGGGCTTGAACTCAAGGCCTGGGCTCTGTCCCTGAGCTTCTTTTGCACAAGGTTAGCACTCTATCACTTGAGTCACAGCGCCACTTCCAGCTCTTTCTGTTTATGTGGTATTGAGGAGTCGAACCCAGGGCTTCATGCCTGCTAGGCAAGCATTCTACCACTAAGCCACCTTATCAGTCCAAGCCTCAGCTCTTAGAAAAAAAAAATAATAAGAAGAAAGCCTTGGACACAGTGTGGTGGTACAGCTTCCATTCACCCTGGTCATTGTAGATCGGTTATTAGATGACTTGTCTGAAATTCAGCACCATGTTACCTTTCTGTTCAATCACCTGGTAGTCATTTGGGATACAGAAGAAATATGTATTTCCTTGGAAAATGTGGGAATACTTTTTTATTTGTTGAACCAGTGGTTGTTGCAGGTTTGTATTTGATCAGCAATGTTATTTCCTTGCCCTCAGAGTGTCTGCTCATGTTTAGTGTCTTTACTGGAAATTTCTCTTATAATAGCTTCTGACACTTTATTATAATCCTGACACCAGGAGTAAGACTGTGCTTTCTTTTCTCTTACACTCAATGAACCATGTGGTCTTCTGTCTATCCAGGTGGCCCTGTGGACCTTGGGGCAGTTGGTGGCCAGTACTGGCTATGTGGTGGAACCCTACAGGAAGTACCCTACCTTGCTTGAGGTGCTACTGAATTTTCTGAAGACAGAGCAGAACCAGGGCACACGGAGAGAGGTAGCGAGCCTGGGAACTTGGTCTTCAAAGACTGCTAGGACAATAGAGGGGAGTGGTGACAGCATTCATGTACTCCTCAGCACTGACCATACTTCCTGCTCCTCTCCATTTTGTTCTTGGAGCTGGGCTTGGGGTATGAATTGGGGACCATGGAGCTTGAGAGCAATCAGTAATCCATTGTCATCCGATGTTGTGATGATTGTTTTTCTTTTTCTCTTCCACTCCCCTCCCCCCTAGGCTATCCGGGTGTTAGGACTCTTGGGGGCTTTGGATCCCTATAAGCACAAAGTGAACATCGGCATGATTGACCAGTCCCGAGATGCTTCTGCTGTCAGCCTGTCAGAATCCAAGTCCAGCCAGGATTCCTGTAAGCCAGACTTGCCACACTCTGACTCCAAAGCCCTTGCTGAACTGATTTAGTAAGAATGTTAGTACAGACAACTGAAATGACAAGATACTTGCTGAAGCCAGGAGCTGGTGGCTCATGCCTGTAGTCCTCCCCCAGAAGGCTGAGATCTGAGGATCACAGTTCAAAGCCATCTCAGCCAGGAAATTCTGTGAGACTTCTCTCTATTAACTACTAAAAAGCTAGAAGTGGGGCTGTGGCTCAAGTGGTAGATCACTGGCCTTGGGCACAAAATCTCAGAGACAGTGCCTAGGCCCTGAGTTCAAGCCCTAGGGCCAGAAGGTGTACACACACACTCACACACAAGTATACTGGCTCATTTAGCAACT
This sequence comes from Dipodomys spectabilis, assembly GCF_019054845.1. NCBI lineage: Eukaryota > Metazoa > Chordata > Mammalia > Rodentia > Heteromyidae > Dipodomys > Dipodomys spectabilis. The sequence continues at coordinate 3,506,491 of NW_024870865.1, read as the reverse complement.
TTTGAATGAAAAGCCCATTATTTCCTCTTGAATCTAAGCAAGGATGCTATTCCTGGTGTCGCCAGAGTCCTCGTGGCTGCCCAGATTCTTTGTCAAGGGTGAACAGGCCGAGTCTGTACTCTGATGCCAGTGAGGGGGCATAGGAATCATCCCTATTTTCCCCCGCCTCCCCCCACCCTTGTTTCCTCTATCCATCACTCATTGTTAGTGTCTCTGATGTCTTTTGTTCCCATAGCACCCAAGGAGAAAAAAGGATAGAACTTACTTTGTTTTAATTGAGGGAAATCAGAGACAAGGGTTAGGGCATAGAAAAACTAGTAGCCAGCCTGGTGCCAGTGGCTCATGCCTATAATCCTAGCTACTCGAGGCTGAGATCTGAGGATTGCGGTTCAAAGCCAGCTCAGGCAGGAAAGTGTGTGAGACCCTTATCTCCAATAAACCACTCAGAAAACCAGAAGTGGTACAGTAGCTCAAGTGGTAGAGTGCTCACCTTGAGCTGAAGAGCTGTTCAGGCCCAGAGTTCAAGCCTCATGACTGATATAAAAGAAAGAAAGAAAAACTAGTAGCCATCAAACCTGGGCCCTTTTTTCTACTTAGAGTCTGGCCTTAGAGTCTGATTGCCTCTTGACAAGTAGCTTGAGGGTATGATGCAGAGATGGCTCCTAGACTTGACCTACTGTCCACCAGCGCAGGCCTGCTCCTGAACATACAGGTTCCACAGTGTCTCTCCAGCTGTTCCAGCATGTTCTTTTCTCCAAAGGAAATGCTTTCAGCTATAGGGGAGATCATATTGGTTAAATTCCTACTTCCTCCTGGGTATTAGAATAGTATGTTGTCCTGTCCAACAGGGACATCAGAAGCAGGGCCTGAGCCTGGTTCTTCTGGATGCTCTTCCTCAGCAGCACCAGCCCAGGTCTTGGTGCACTCTGGTTCTTGTCCCCCTCACTGCATGTCATATTCCTGGACAGAGTCCTCCAGGTCCCTGCTGCTCGGATTGGAGCTTTTGCCTGCTAACGTGTCTGAATTCCCTGGGGGAACCGGGCACCTGTGGAACAGATGTTTGCCTAATTTAATTCCCTTTCATTTGGAGGAATAATTATTTTTAATAATGGTTTCAGCTAAGAAGTTGTGAGCTGTAATAGTAAGAAGCTAACTTAAACATAGCAATTTAAGCTGGGTGCTCGTGGCTCACACTTATAATCCTAGCTACTTAGGTGGCTGAGATCTGAGGATCACAGTTCAAAGCCAGCCCAGGCAGGAAAGTCTGTGAGACTCTTATCTCCAAAAAACCAGAAGTGGCACTGTGGCTCAAGTGATAAAGTCTTGAGCTTAAGAGCTTAGGGCCAACATCCAGGCTGAGTTCAAAACCCACAATTTACCTCTCCCCCCTTCCCCAAATCATTGCAATTTAAAGAAAACTTATCATGGTACTGTTTTAGTCTTTGATGGTTTGGGTAATGAAAACCAGAACCTGATTAATCCCTGATGGAGAGAGCGTATTTATCAGTTGCTAATAGACCCTTGATTCTCAACTGTGTCAGAATATATTAGGGAAGATGATATGTCTGCCGATGTCCAGGAGGGAGTTTTTGTTTGCTATGAACCATGCTTTGCCTAGCACCGGAGTCATGTCATCAACTCTTAGTACTTCCTTTGTTGCTTTGTCCTAGCTGACTACAGCACCAGTGAGATGCTGGTCAACATGGGAAATCTGCCGTTGGATGAGTTCTACCCAGCTGTGTCTATGGTGGCCTTGATGCGCATCTTCCGAGACCAGTCTCTCTCCCATCATCACACCATGGTGGTCCAGGCCATCACCTTCATCTTCAAGTCCCTGGGGCTCAAGTGTGTGCAGTTTCTGCCCCAGGTCATGCCCACATTCCTGAATGTCATTCGGGTCTGTGATGGTGCCATCCGGGAAGTAAGTCCATAAACTCCCCATTCTTGTTTCTCTCTGCTTCTCCCCACTTATGCACAGAAGATCCATAGGCACTTCAACTACCCTAACGCTGCCACCTTCTTGCTGCTGAGAATCAAAATGTCACTTCCCTTAACTCTGGAGACCTAAGAGAACATCAGCCCACTCCAATTTCTTGGTTCAGCCCCACAGCTTGGCTAAAAGAGGAACAGATTTCTGATTTTTCTCTCCTGTATTTTTGTTTCTTTGTTTCATTAATCTACTTGTTTTTATCATTATTTTCCACTTTTTTTATTTTTATTTTTCCAGTCCTGGGTCTTGAACTCAATGCCTGTGCTCTGTTCCTGAACTTCTCTGTGCTCAAGGCTAGCACTCTGCCACTAGAGCCATAGCACCACTTGGAGCTTTTTCTGTTTATGTGGTACTGAGGAATTGAATGCAGGTGAACACAGGGTTTCATGCATTCTAGGCAAGCAGTCTACCACTAAGCCACATTCTCAGCACCCATATTTTTTTTTTCTGCTTAATTTTTTGGGGGGTTATTAGAATAGTACCTCATTTATTGTTCTTCTTTATTCTTTTCCAACACAATTTGTTGTGTTGAAAATTTTACTCCAAGTTATCAACTTAGTAATATTCTAAAATTTTTAAAACTTCAAGATAAAATTTAGGTACCATAGATTTTATCCTTAAATACAATTTTTTTTAATGTTTTTGTGAAGTTGTCCAGTTACCACTCAGTCTAACTTTAGACAGTTTCTGTCACTGTTGCCAGAAACCTCCTGCCCTTCTGCAGTGGTTTCCATTCCTATTCCAGCCTTGGGCAACCACTGATCTTTTTGTCTCTAGACACTTGCCTTTTCTGAATGGCTTATGCAGTTGAGAGCATAGCATATGGATCTTTTACATCTAGCTTCTTTCATATAACATAATACTTAAAAAAAAAAATTTTCCTGGTCATGGGGCTTGAACTCTGGGCTCTGTCCCTCAGCTCTTCAGCTCAAGGCTGGTGGTCTACCACCTTGAGCCATAGTGCCACTTCCAGTTTTCTAGTGGTTAACTGGAGATCAGAGTCTCACAGACTTTCCTGCCCAGGCTGGCTTTAAACTGTGATCCTCAGATCTCAACCTCCTGAGTAGGAGTACAGGCATGAGCCACTGGCTTGACATAATACTTTTGAGGTTTTCCCGTGTTGAAATGTAAATTTGTTTCACTCTGTTTATTGCTGAGTAATATTTTCATTGTTAACAAGTATTTTCACTGGCTCGACTGGCTCATGATTGTCATCCTATCTACTCAGGCAGCTGAGATCCAAGGATTGCAGTTCAAGCCAGCCAAGGTCCAATTAACTAGTCAAAAGCAGGAAGTATAACTGTAACTGGCTCAAGTGGTAGAGCACTATCGCTTTTTTTTTTTTGGTCTGGTCGTGAGCCTGAACTCTGGGCCTGGGCACTGTCCCTCAGCTCTTCAGCTCAAGACTAGTGCTCTACCACTTGAGCCACAGCGCCACTTCCGGCTTTTTTTTTTTCTGCTTATGTGGTGCTGAGGAATTGAACCCAGGGCCTCATGCATGCAAGGCAAGCGCTCTACCACTGAGCCACCTTCCCAGCCGCTAGAGCACTATCATTGAGCAAAAAAGCTTAGGGACAGTGTCCAGCCTCTGAGTTCAAGCCCTAGGACTGGCACAAAAATGAAGTATTTTTTTTCTAAGCTTGTTAACGTTTTTCTTCTTTTACCCTGAAGTTACTTAGAAGTGGGTATTTTATTTACAAGTTTGCATGGTTTAAAATTTCTCTCTTTGATGCTGATTTCCAAGCTAATTCTGTTGTATTTATGATTTTTTTGATGTTTGATGAGACTGCCTTAATGGTCTGGCCCATCAGTTATTGTCCTAAGTTTTTTGTATTCTTGGAAACAGTGTGTACTTGCTAATGTTATGCACAGGATTCTTCATATATCATTAGATTGAACTAGCTACTATGTTCAAATCTTTTTAATAATTCCTTATTTTGCTTAATAGTAGCACTTAAGATTATAGCTGCATATCTGTACATATTTATATCAACTCTGGAGGTATGTGTCTATTCCCATTACCCATCATTTTTTTCTTTCTTTTTTTTTTTTATGGTACTGGGGATCAAATCCATGGCCTTATGCAAAACTAGCAAGTGCTCTGCCATTGAGCCATATCACAGCCCTTTTCCTATTCTTTCATTTTTTTTTTGTTTTTTGTTGTTTTTTTTTTGTTCCGGTCGTGGGGCCTGAACTCTGGGCCTGGGCGCTGTCCCTCAGCTCTTCAGCTCAAGGCTAGCGCTCTACCACTTGAGCCACAGCGCCACTTCCGGCTTTTTTTTCTTTTTGCTTATGTGGTGCTGGGGAATCGAACCCAGGGCCTCATGCATGCAAGGCAAGCGCTCTACCTGCCACTAAGCCACCTTCCCAGCCCCTCCTAGTCTTTCATTTTTAACTGATGTGATTTTGTTTGGATGGCTTTCTTGTAATGTAACTAGATTAACATTTTAATCCAACGTAAAAATTCTGTCTTTAAATTGGTGTATCTTTTATAGTAATTGTTGATGTACTTATTTATTTCCATCATTTACATGGTTCTTCTTGTCCTGCTTTGTCTGTCTTTATTTTTTTAATATAATTTTGTTGTTATTATTAAGGGGTTGTACAAGAGGGGTTTCCATTTCATAAATCAGGTAATAAGAACATTACTTTTTTTGGATAATTATACCCCTTCCTTCACTTTCCCCCAGTTTCCTTCTTTTCTTTCTTTCTTTTTTTTTGGGTCCGGTCGTGGGGCCTGAACTCTGGGCCTGGGCGCTGTCCCTCAGCTCTTCAGCTCAAGGCTAGCACTCTACCACTTGAGCCACAGTGTCACTTCTGGCTTTTTTCTTTTTGCTTATGTGGTGCTGAGGAATCGAACCCAGGCCTCAAGCATGCAAGGCAAGCGCTCTACCACTGAGCCACCTTCCCAGCCCCTTCTTTCTTTTTTTAACTTGAGTTTTTCTTCATCTCTTTCTTTCTATTCTTAGCTACATTTAATTTTTAAAAATATTTTATAATGGAATAAAGGCAAAAGTAGCTTCTGCAGTTAAAAACATTTTGTCAATTTGGTTTCGTCTGTTACCTTTATGCACAAAATTTCTTTGTTTGCTTTCTGATTTAGGGTCTTGCTATGTTGCCCAGGCTGGTCTTGAATTTATGGACTCTAGTGATCCTTCTACTTCAGCCTCATGAACAGCTGAAACTATAGACCTGCCACTTTTTTTGTGTGTGTGCCAGTCCTGAGGCTTGAACTTATGACCTGGGTGCTGTCCCTGAGCTTTTGTGTTCAAGGCTAGCACTCTACTACATGAGCCCAAAGCTCCATTTCCAGCTTTTTTGATGGCTAATTGGAGATAATTGGACTTTCCTGCCTGAGCTGGTTTAAACTGTGATCCTCAGATCTCAGCCTCCCCGAGTAGCTAGGATTACAGGCGTGAGCCTCCGATGCTTGGCTCCAAAGTTGTTCTTTATTCACTTGCGCGGATGGAGGTTAAGCCCGAGGGTTCTGTACTGTTCGTAGCATCAGCTTGCTGACCTCTTTCTCTTTCAGTTTCTGTTCCAGCAGCTGGGGATGTTGGTGTCCTTTGTGAAGAGCCACATCAGACCTTACATGGACGAAATAGTCACCCTCATGAGAGTGAGTAGAAGTTCAAGCCTTTATTTGTTCATCTGTGTTTGAGTCAAGGGACACTCAGAGGATAATGGGGACATTTTCTTCATGGGTCATTGTGGAGCAGTTAACAGTCCAAGTATAAAAGGTAGAACAGAGTAACCCACTTGATTGGGAGGAGGAGGTGGAGAGGAGTACTTGCTCTGGCTCCATGCTTCCTGGTCAGGAGTTCATGGTAGGAAATCTGCGGAGGCATCTGGGAGTAATTGTGCTGACTTATTTGTCTCACACACAACAAAGCCCTTGTACTTTTTTGTGGTTGTTATTGTTGTTGTAGTCTTGGAGCTTGAACTCAGGGCCTCAGTTCAAGGGCACTGAACTGAATTGAATTGAGTTGAACTGAACTGAAGTTGAATTGAATTGAACCGAGCTCAGGACACTGAACTGAAGGGAACTGACCCAGGGCATGGTGTCCCTGAGCTTTTTCCCTCTAGATTGGCACTCTACCACTTGAGCCACAGCTCTATTTCTGGTATTTTTGTGGTTAACTGGAGATAAAAGTCTCATGGACTTTTTTGCCTGGGCTGGCTTTGAACTTTGATCCTTAAATCTCTGCCTCCTTAGTAGCTAGGAGGATTACAACAGTGAGCCACCAGCGCCCAGCAGCAATTTTGCTTTGATGTTGATTTGTACAAAGCCTCTTCCATACTGCCCATAAAACTAGCCTGAGGGGCTGGGAAAGTGGCTCAGTGGTAGAGTGCATGCCTTGCATGCATGAGGCCCTGGGTTCAATTCTGCAGCACCACATAAGCAGAAAGAGCCAGAAGTGGCGCTGTGGCTCAAGTGGTAGAGTGCTAGCTTTGAGCTGAATAGCTGAGGGACAGTGCCCAGGCCCAGAGTTCAGGCCCCATAACCAACAAAAAAAAAAAAAAACTGGCCTGAGAAGAGGAATTGGGAATCAGAAGTTCCAGTCAGTGAAGTACCATGGTCTCCTGACAGGCACTAAGGACCAAGATGCTTTGCCCTATGACCTCCAAAATGTCACCTTCTGACCACAGTGGCATCTTGAGAATGGGCCTAGACCTCAGGATTTTATAACATGTAGTAAGCAGTTTCTGGAAGATGCTAGGTTGATGGCAGTATTGTTTTCCTATTGTTGTGTATGATTTAAATGATTGTTTTGGGCAAGAGTTTTTTGCAGACATCGTTTTATTTTCCTCAGAGATGTTTTCTGTTTTCCCATCCCAGACCTCTGCAGTCAGCTTGCAGGAAGCACCATAGCCAAAATCAAAATGGCTGGCTTTCCAAATGGAACTTTCTAACACTTGAAAGCATTAGAAAAACTTCTACATGTATAAATCATTAAAAGTGGCTTTTTTTCCTCCACTGCTACCACAGAGGCCTCTGTATAAGGAAGATTTAGGCCAAATTCTAAACCACCTGGTAGATGGTCTTTGGGGTGAGGAGAAACAAGGAGGAAAGTAATATACTCAGGAAACTAAAGTAACCTCTAACTCATTTGCCCACAAAAGACGTAGGCCCACGCCACAGTGTGCAGCAGGGAGCCTGGCCTGCAGAGCACAGCTTTCCTTTCATCCCAGATGAAGAAGGCGCATGGAGCTCTTTCTTTGGCTGTTGATCTGGGCTTTTTAATGAGTTCCCTGGAGCTCAGGAGGAGAATAGTCTGTGAGTCATGATCCAACTCATGTCCCCAGGCAGACTGCTGGCTTCTTTGAGCAGAGAAAACCCTGCGAGAAGCCTGGGCTGATGCAGTTGGAAGGCAAGTGGGTTTACTCTGAAGATGGCAGAGTGCAGTCCAAGTGAATGAGCGTCAGACACACTGGGGGGGGGGTGGGGGGGGCCCTCAAAAAAACAGTGGTGTTTTTATCTAATGGGAACTTAGGTTTTTCAGAGAGAATATTTCTCTCCCAGCAGAGAGAGAAAGTCAATTTTAACAAACTTTTTCTAGGCTGGTTTTTACATTCTAAATTGTTAGTGCTTATATACATATACACACACACATACATATATACACATATATACATATATATGTATGTATATTTGTTTAATAATAATGTTTTATTCTATAAAATCTTTCATTTGAGAAGTTATCCTTGTTTTTGTTGATTTCTGGTATGAATTATTGAGAGGCATCATTAGTGAGATTTCTATTATCAATAGATTTCCTGCTCTGGAATTTAGAGAAGGCAGAAATTTCTGGTCTTTCTGAGAAGATTTGAAATGACAGTTTTCCCTAGAGGGAGACCCTTGGGCCAGATCCCTGTAGTGTTCTGAGGCAGGATCTAGAAGATCATTGGCCAGGCTGTTGTTTTAGGAACTCCTGTGAATTACAGTTATGCAGAAAAGTTATGTGAAAAGTGTTTGCGGTGTGGCACCTGCCCAGGCCTGATAGATAGATTTTTGAGGACTGTATCAGATGCCTTCTAGCAAATCCAAAAAGGGCAGTCTGGGTAATGCTGGAATTGCTCTTTGGTAGAGATAAAGGTATTCACTCTGTACTACTTCAGAGCTCTTATGTGGCTTAAATTTAGCTATCTGTTTGTTCTGTAGACATGTGTTTGAGTAGCTAGAGTAGTTCAGATGCTCTGATAGAGTCTAGAAATATAGAGAAGTATCAGAACGATTTCTTCCCCCTGTACAGTCTCGTAGGGGAGGTTGCAAAGTGAATTAAATACTACAGGTGCTAGGAACAGGAGAAGTGAAAAGTGAGTTTTGATCCAGGGCTAGGTGGAGATATAGGACTGTGGTGTTGTGTTACCATCTAGAGTGAATAGATTTTTGTTGTGTTAGCGTAGCAGAACACATGGGTTTGCAGGCAAAGGGCACAGCAGCGGAAGTGCAGTATAACTTGTCCAATGTGGCTGTGGTTGACAGTAGGGCCCCGTGGTGGGGGGAGTTTATTTGGGGTGGGGAGGAGGAGATTATGCTCACTGCACTTTTGCTTCTGTTTTGGCCATCTCTGTTCTTGGGTTCACTTTTCAGTAGAGGAGTACCTAACTCTGCCCTGCCCTCTCTTTCCTTTTGTAGGAATTCTGGGTCATGAACACCTCAATCCAGAGCACAATCATTCTTCTCATTGAGCAGATTGTGGTAGCTCTTGGGGGTGAATTTAAGCTCTACCTGCCCCAGCTAATCCCACACATGTTACGTGTCTTCATGCATGACAACAGTCCAGGCCGCATTGTCTCCATCAAGGTAAGGGAAATTTCCACCTTCCTCTAAGCCCCTAGAAGTGAGACCCTTTTCTGAGCGACAAGCCAATGTCTACTTCAGAACACCAAACTCCAGGCACATGGACACCTGAGGCATGTGGGCTTAGAGAACACTTACAGTTCTCTCTTGATTATCCTGACGTTTTTGCCTCCTTTACTGGCTTAGTCTTGGTTTAGTTCAATGCCAGTTTTTTTTGTATTTTCCAGCAACAGAATCCTTATCAATTATTGAAATAATAAGCAGAGAAAACAACATAATATATAGTCAAATGAAATAAGGGGAAACACCAAAAGAATGTAGTTTAGCTGGAAGCTGGGAGCTCCCTCCTGTAATTCTAGCTATTCAGGGGGCTAAAACTTGAGGATCATGGTTCAAAGCTAGGCTGAGTAGGAAAGTCCATGAGACTCTTTTTTTTTTTTTGCCTGTCGTGGAGCCTGAACTCTGGGCCTGGGCGCTGTCCCTCAGCTCTTCAGCTCAAGGCTAGTGCTCTACCACTTGAGCCACAGCGCCAGTTCCAGCTTTTTCTGTTTATGTGGTGCTGAGGAATTGAACCCAGGGCCTCATGCATGCAAGGCAAGCCCTCTACCACTGAGCCACCTTCCCAGCCCAAGAGACTCTTATCTCCAATTAACTACCAATAAAAAGGAATGTAATTCAAAGCCTCTTGATAAAGAAGGCTTTTCCAAGTCCTCACATCATTGCCTGTGTTGCATGTTATAGTTATTTTTTTTAGGTGATAGTACTGGGGATTGAACTCGGGGACTCACCTTTGTTAGGAAAGTGTTCTACCACTTGAACTGCATTGCTAGGCCTTTGTGGCTTTAGTTTTTTGGATAGGGTCTCATCTTTTACCTGGCTGGTCTCCTATTCAACCTCCCAGATAACTGAGTTTACAGGCATGGACCACTACACCTAGCTGGCTTTTTTTTTTTTTTTTTTTTGGTTGGTCCAAATAGGGCTTGAACTCAGGGCTTGGGTGCTGTCCCTAGGCTCTTTTACTCAAGGTTAGTGCTCAACCACTTTGAGCCACAGCTCCACTTCCAGTTTTCTGGTGGCTAATTGGAGATGAGAATCTCACAGAATTTCCTGCCTGAGATGGTTTGAACCCTGATCCTCAGATCTCAACTTCCTGGGTAGCTAGGATTACAGGTGTGAACCACCAAGCACCCTGGCCTGGCCGGCTTTTGAGAATAGGATTTTGCTAACATTAGTCCAGGGTGGCCTCAAATTAGGATCCTCCTATCTCTGTCTCCCAGGTAGCTGGGATTGTTGGCCTAGCCCACCAAGCTCAACTACTTTTTATTGTGCTCTTTCTCCCTTTCGCAGTTGCTGGCAGCAATCCAGTTGTTTGGTGCCAACCTGGATGACTACCTGCATTTGTTGTTGCCTCCAATCGTGAAGCTGTTTGATGCCCCTGAAGTGCCACTGCCATCCCGGAAGTAAGCATGCTGCCCTTAGGAGCCAACAGTCATTGAACTGTTAGCATTTCTTAAGTTTCTGGGCCATCATTTTGGTCATTTCAACTGCCATTTGTTTGAGTCTAGAAATATCCCTGACTTATGGAAATCCTACTTGTCCCCACCCCATTCTAGTTGTCCCACTGGAGTTTATATTGGATCCATGTCACCCACAATATCTCTGAAGCCCTTTCCCCCCTTCCCTCCTTGCTGATTGTAAGGTAGCTTCAGCTCACACTCATTGTAGGGCAGCATTAGAGACAGTGGACCGCCTGACAGAGTCTCTGGACTTCACTGACTATGCCTCTCGGATCATTCACCCAATTGTTCGAACACTGGACCAGAGCCCGGAGCTGCGTTCCACAGCCATGGACACACTGTCTTCCCTGGTCTTTCAGCTGGGGAAGAAGGTAAGACAGTTCTTAACCAATGGCATTCTGCCTTGTTCAGACAGAAGACTTTGTGAACTCCTCTGTTTGTTAGTCTGTAGGTCTCATACCACCATTGGAGAACGTAGAATGATCTGCTTTTTATGTTGGTGTGCTTTGTCTGTTCAGTAAATATTTGTTGAGCCACCTGTGTGGGGCAAGGGCTGTTCTAGAGGCAAGAAAGTCAAAGAGTGAAGTCTTTGCTCTCACAGTCCTCGATTCCAATGAAGCAAGGCGAGTAAACCCGGTGCGTCTCATATGCCTGGTGCAGGCAGGAATGATAAACAGCACAATGAGACAGAAACTTAACTTGGCTTTAGGAGAGAAAGAAATGTAGAGATGAGCAGGACCAAGTGGGAGAGAGATGAGAAGCCAGAGGGTGTCAAAGGTGATCCTGTGAGCAGCAGCGTACCTATCTTTGTGCCTGGAGCTCAGCAGTCTCTGGCTTCATCGCCATCCCACTGTTGTGCAAATCACTGTGGCAGGCTAGCAAGGGTGGAAGGCTTTGGGGGATTTTAGTTATTTTATTTATTTTTTTGCTTTGGGGGATTTTGAACACAGGAAAAATGGGATTGACTTAACATTTTATTTATTTATTTTTTGGGTCCAATCGTGAGGCCTGAACTCTGGGCCCTAGCACCACTTCCAGCTTTTTTTTTTTCTGCTTATGTGGTGCTGAGAACCCAACCCAGGGCCTCATGCATGCAAGGCAAGCACTCTACCACTGAGCCACCTTCCCAGCCCTGACTTAACATTTTAAAGTAGTTATTCTCAATGCTATAGGGGCATGGATAGCAGCAAGGGCCTGGGAGGAGCCACAGCAGGAAGCCAGGTGGCAGGAGGAGGGGTCTTTGTTTGGCACTTATCGGTGGATGAGAATTCCAGAGCTACCTCAGCAGAATGACTAACTATATTGTAATTAGGGTACTAATTCTTTTCTCTGCTTTTCCCTCTCCGTTACGATGCTTTCTCATGTTTCTCCCTTCCTGTCATAGTACCAAATTTTCATCCCGATGGTGAATAAAGTCCTGGTGCGGCACCGAATCAACCATCAGCGCTACGACGTGCTCATCTGCAGAATTGTCAAGGTGGGCCAGCCCCTGCCCAAGTCCTCAGTGTTTGTCCCCCTAGGTGTTCCTGCCCTCTAGCTACAGTGGAAGTTCACTCTTCCACTCTGAACTAGGATTGGCAAGCTTTTTCAGTGAAGATGCTTTTTTCAGCACAATAGGCCAGATGCTTTCTGTTGGAGCTGCTCCGTTCGGCCATGGTCTGCAAGTGGCTATCTTCAGCACATAAGCCAGTGGGCTGACTGTGTACCAGCCAAACTTTATGGATGCAGAAATTTGAGTCTCGCACAGTCCTCATGTATTGCAAAGTATTAATTTTCTTTAGGTTTTACTTTTGCATCCATTCAATATTGAAAACCCATTCTTCACTCTTGGGCTTTACAAGGGCAGGCAACAGGTCGTAGGCCGCCTGGGCTTTAAACACTTGACTGTGCCTGTTCTTGCTCATAGTTCATCTTTACCATTTGCACAATTGGATACCTGTACTACTGAGTGAGTGCTTGTCAGTGACCAGGAAAGATGGATCTACAGTGGGGAATTCAGCCTGCCTACAGTTTATTTTGTGCATATGTACAGTTTTTTGCTGTTTGTAGAAGCCCTGGCTCTTCTGAAAGGTGTAAATTTCCCAAGATTTGTGTATGTTTTCTAAACTAGAAGCATCTAGTAGTGTTGCGGCTGTTTCCTCTGACTCTGCCTGCAGGGATATACCCTTGCTGATGAAGAAGAGGACCCCTTGATTTACCAGCATCGAATGCTGCGGAGTGGCCAGGGGGACGCGCTGGCCAGTGGACCGGTAGAAACAGGACCCATGAAGAAACTGCACGTCAGCACCATCAACCTCCAAAAGGCAGGTCCATTGTTTCCTGAAGACTGAGCAAGGGGAGCCCTTCCTAATCCAAGTGTAAACCAACCAGAAGCCAGCTTAGGCGGGTTCCTGGAAGTCTAGATATCATGAACTCTTTTTTTTTTTTGGTCGGTGGTGGGCCTTGAACTCTGGGCCTGGGTGCTGTCCCTGAGCTCTGCAGCTCAAGGCTAGTGCTCTACTTCTTGAGTCACAGTGCCACTTCCGGCTTTCTGGTAGTTAATTGGAGATAAGAGTCTCATGGACTTTTCCTGCCCAGGCTGAACTGTGATCCTCAGATCTCAGCCTTCTGAGTAAATAGGATTACAGGCATGAGCCACTGGTGCCCAGCTGAACTTAGGCTTTTATCAGCCAGGTGTCAGCTTATCTTCTGTTTTCTTTTTATAGTACAGGAGTTTGAATTCAATTCAAGTCCTCATACTTACCTGGCAGGTGCTCTACTAAAGCCATACTATCAGCCATTTTGCCTTAGTTATCTTTCAAATAGGGTCTCCACCTTTGCCCAGGCCAGCCTGCATCAGAGACATCCTACTTATGGTTTGCTGAATAACCAAGACTACAGGCACATACCACCACATTAACTTTTTGACTCAAACTGTGGGTCTCCCATTCTACACCTCTTGAATAGCTGGGATTATAGGGATGAGCAGCTACAGTTAGCCCCATAATATTATTTCTTTTTTCTTTTTTTTGGGGGGGGGGGGGTGGGTCCAGTCGTGGATCCTGAACTCTGGGCCTGGGCGCTGTCCCTCAGCTCTTCAGCTCAAGGCTTGCACTCTACCACTTGAGCCACAGCGCCACTTCTGGCTTTTTTTTTCTGCTTATGTGGTGCTGAGGAATTGAACCCAGGGCCTCATGAATGCAAGGCAAGGGATATACCACTGAGCCACCTTCCCAGCCCCCATAATATTTTTTCTAATGGAGGAAAAGTAGAGAACAAAGTATCCTTTTGTGTTCTCTTAGTATTTCAGTAACAAGACATTTTGTTGCAAATAGCATTGCCGTGTTTTTGTTTTTTTTTAACAATTAATTGCCATTTTTTAATGTGAGCAGAAATAGTGAGCCAGCACTAATGCTAGCAGAATCTTTAAAGAGTTGCTTTTCCAACTTCCTCTCATTGTACTCAACAGTTAACTAGGGCTTTTAAAATGCTTATTCTGGTACAGGCGGTCTGAGGGCAGTCTGCATTCCAAGGAGATCCCAGAGACTGTCAACCACATTTTGAGTAGTCGGGTTTTAGATCTTTGCATTAAACTATTGAACCAGCCACCTAAAAATAGGCTGTTTGCAAGCTCTTCCAGTAAATTTAGAATAATCAGTTACTTCACCAACTTTTAAGTAATAGACCAGGTTGCTTGTTTTCCACATTTTGTATTAGTCAGTGCCACTGGAGACTCCTAAGCAGCTCCCAGTTTGGATTTCAACATGGTGTTTTTCTTCATCATTAGCAGCTGACTCACAGCAGCTGCCCTTCATGTGATGCCACAGAAAGAAGTCCAGACGAGGCAGGCCTGCCAGCAGCAGCGGCTCATACCTGTCATCCTAGCAACTCAAGAGGCTAAGATGTGGAGGATGGTGATTTGAAGCCATTCTGGACAGAAGAGTCCACAAGCCTTTATCTCTAACCAGCAAAAATCAAGAGTGGAGGCATGGCTCAAGTAGTAGAGAACCTGCTGAACAAGCAAGCCAAGCAAGTGAGAGGCTCTAGGTTCAAACTCTGATACTGGCCCAAGGAAAAGGGAATGGGGCAGGCCTATGTCCTAGCTGACTCATTCTCTTCATTTGGCTAAGCCTATGAAGATCTGAAGGTTTATTAGTGTCTTTGTCCCCACAGATAGTGTCAGGTGATCCTACTAACACATGCTTGGTGATTTAAGCTGGGCATAGTGGTTCACTCCTATAATCCCAGCTACATGGGAGTTAGAGACAAGGAGAATTGTAAGTTCAAAGGCAATCTGGGCAAAGTTAGCCTCTGTCTTCGAAAATAGGAAAAAGACTGAATAAAGCGCTTGCCTAGCAAACTCAAGGTACTGGGTTCAATCACCAGTATCATTTAAAAAAAAAAAAATTCTTGCCGCTGATTTCAGATGAAAGTATAAAACATCCCTGGGTCAAGAGGAATGAGACTTCAGGGAAAGAACCAGGACCTCAGCCACATGGCATTCCCATGTTATTGAAGTTATTGAGACCACCTGCCAAAGCCTCGCATCGAGAGGCCAGAACACGTTCGCACACAGATGTCTCCAGCCAGCTGGGGTTCAGAATGTCTTTCCAGGCAGCTGTTGACCCTGCTTTAGAGATTTCTTCTATTTTAGGAACTACTGCTAGTAGTCTAAGTTTGCTCCCAGGAAGCTCTGTTTTCTACCAATGATTTGGAAGATAGGTTTAAACTTTGCCAGTCATGCAACAATCAATCTCTGGTTTATCTTACCTGAGAGCACAGATCAAGTTCAAAAATCCTAAGCAAAATCCCCCATGGCTGACTCCTGGGCCATTTCATTGAAAAACAAATTGTATTTCCATATAACCATGTAATGACAGTTCAGGATTAAGTGTGTTTAATCACCCCTCTTTTTCTTTTTTTTTTTTTTTTGTTGGTCGTGGGGCCTGAACTCTGGGCCTGGGCGCTGTCCCTCAGCTCTTCAGCTCAAGGCTAGCGCTCTACCACTTGAGCCACAGCGCCAGTTTTCTGGTAGTTTATTAGAGATAAGAGTCTCACAGACTTTCCTGCCCAGGCTGGCTTTGAACTGCGATCATCAAATCTCAGCCTTCTGAGTAGCTACCATGACAGGTATGAGCCACCGACTCCGGCTCTTTTTTTTTTTTTTTTTTATAAGAAAGTATTTATTTTATTCTTTTTTTTTTGAGGGTGGGGGTGTTCCAGTCATGGGCCTTAACTCTGGGCCTGGGCACTGTCCCCTGTGCTTATTTAGCTCAAGTCAAGTTAGCACTCTAGTACTTGAGCCACAGCACCACTTCCAGCTTTTTCTTCATATGTGGTGCTGAGGATTCGAACCCAGGGCCTCATGCATGCAAGGCAAGCGATCTACCACTGAGCCACCTTCCCAGCCCTCCGGCTCTTTTTTAAAGTCTCTAATATTTGTTTCCTTTTTTGGGCAGTCCTGGTGTTTGAACTTAGGGCTTCATGCTTGTTAGGGCAAGGTATTCTTCTACTTGAGCCATGCTCACAACCCTTTTTGCTTTAGTTACGTTTTGCATAGGTTCTTATAGTTTATGCCTGGGCCAACCTGGACTACTGTCCTCCTATTTGCTCTTCCTACCTAACTGGAATGACAGGTGTACCTCCCCTATGCCTAGCTTATTAAGTTGGGGATCTCAAAAATGTCTTGCTTAGACTGGCCTCAAACCACACTCCTACTTCCTAAATAGCTAGGATTACAAGTATGAACTATCACTCCCACCTTAAAGTTTCTAATGTTATTTTGATCGCTTTGCAGAGTTAGGGGTGGGACTTGTGTGTGCTAGGCAAGTGTTCTATCACTGAGCTATGTCCTCAGCTCCTGTAGTCTCTAATCTTTTTTTTGGGGGGGTGGGGGTGTAGGGGGTGGAATCTCATTATGTTGTCTGGGTTAGTCTCAAACTTTTGTGTCAGCCTCTCCAGTAACTAGGAGTATGGGTACGTACCATTGTCTCTAGTTTAATATTGCGCTGTTTTTGAAAGATGGTCTCACTGTGGCACAGGCTGGCCTTAAACTCAGTCCTCTTGTCTCAGCTTTCTAAGTGCTGGGATTACAAGCATGCATCACTACATTTGGCAGTGTTATGAGCATTTTGTCTTTAATCATCTATTCTTCATCATTTTAAGAATTCTTTTTTTTTGGGGGGGGTGCCTGGTTATGGGGCCTGAACTCTGGGCCTGGGCTCTGTCCCTCAGCTCTTCAGCTCAAGGCTAGCGCTCTACCACTTGAGCCACAGCGCCACTTCCGGCTTTTTTCTTTTTGCTTATGTGGTGCTGAGGAATCGAACCCAGGGCCTCATGCATGCAAGGCAAGCACTCTACCACTGAGCCACCTTCCTAGCCCCCATTTTAAGAATTCTTGAGGTGAGCGTTAATCACTGCTGTCTCTGTAGATGAGGACTTTGACGCAGGAAGATGAAGCAATTTGACCAGTTTATCAAGTAGTAATGGTGCAGCCAGGATTTGATGTCAGTACAAATCTAGAGCTCACTCTCTTATTACTATGCTGAATTATCTCTGCCTTACCTAGGTGCAATCTTACCTCAGAGGGAGAAATAGTTCTTTGTTTACATCTAACTTTTTTTTTTTTTTTTTTTTTTTTTGAGTCCGGTCGTGGGGCCTGAACTCTGGGCCTGGGTGCTGTCCCTCAGCTCTTCAGCTCAAGGCTAGTGCTCTACCACTTGAGCCACAGCGCCACTCCTGGCTTTTTTCTCTTTGCTTATGTGGTGCTGAGGAATCGAACCCAGGGTCTCAGGCATGCAAGGCAAGCGCTCTACCACTGAGCCACCTTCGCAGCCCTACATCTAACTTTTAAAGTGATACACAATGCTGTAATATACAGATCTGTTGTGTGATTAGGAAGCCAGAAGCTATGCACAGAAAAGGACTCGATGTTCCCATTTCATGCAGCAGACCCACGCCTGGAAGTCAGGTCTTTTGTAATCAGTCTCACTCTTCCTTCTCTTCACTTCTTAAAAATTCTCATCAGAAAGCTAAGCACTTGTGGCTCACGCCTGTTAATCCTAGCTACTCAGGAGGCTGAGATCTGAGATCATGGTTTGAAGCCAGCCCAGGCAGACAAATCTACAAAAGATTTCATCTCCATTAACCAGCAAAAAGCTGTTCTGGAGGTATGTGGCTTGCTCAAGTGTAAGCTTCATGAAGCTGTGAGTAAGAAGGTCAAGCAAGAGCTCAAGGCCCTAAGTTATACTAGAAAAAGAAATTATAGATTGGTTCTGGTATATAATAACAGTTTGTACAACTTCCCTTGTTGGTTGATCATCAGAACAGCAAGTCTCTGGTTTGTCCCAGGGAGATGATGGTTCACTGACGTAGCACACAGGCACACCGAGGTCCTTTCATTCCCTGATCTCTTTACTAGTCCAAGTTTGAAAACTGCCATAACTTAATAATTTCCTCAATTTAAGGGGATTAATATGCCTGGTCCAGGAAGTTAAGGATCTTGGGGTTGGAGGTGTGACTCATTTGGTAGAGTGCTAGCCAATGAGTGAAAGTGTCAGGTACCAAACTTGAGTCTCGGTCACAGAACTGAAAAAAAAAGAAAAGAAAAGAAAAAGATTTAGTAGTTAGGGCTAGGCAAGTTCAAGCAAATGTCATTTTGACAATGGTAAACTCATTGTTCTTAGAACACTGCAGTCTAAGGCTTTGAATGGTAGGGCCAGGATTTCAGCCAAGTGTTTCTAATTTCAGAGAAATAGGTGCTCACACACAGAACTAGCATTGTGCTGAGCACTGTTCTAAATTCATTACACTTATTAGCAAATCCTCAACACACCCTGGGAAGTGAAACTATCATCTTCGTTTTTCAGATAAGCAAGCTGAGGCACAGTTGACCATCAGCTAGTAAATTACCTAATAGCTTTGAACTCTGGAGTGTGGCTTTGGCCACTATACTAGAAGCTGGTCCTCTCCAGAACCCAGTCTTTCCCTCTATCAGCCTGTGCTGCCCAAACATGACAGGTGTGTGTTTACCCTTGAGCCAAACTCCCAGCCCCACAGTGGTGCACTTAATTCCTATAGAATTCAGAGTTTTGAGGAAAGGTAGAGAGGATAAACTAGAGAGTAGTGATTAAATCTGTTGGACTCAGAGCTGTGGCTTTGAGCTCACATTTCATCTGGCTGTGGTATGACTCATGAACAAGTGAACCTATCTCCCCTCTTCCTGTGTGGGACTCTCTGCTCTCAGGGCATCCTGGTTTCTAGCCTCAGGCAGGGTACTCCGTTCCTGTCATGCCTTGCTGGAGACCATTAGGCTTTGTTGAATGTCCTCTTGAGTGTGACAGGCCCTGTCCATTCTGATTCTCCAATACTCTGCTTTGCTGATGGTTAAAGACCAGCCAAGTGAGTTGTGAGATAGGCCTTTTCTAAATGGTGGTATGTTCTACCAATTACAATGGTTGCTTTATACCCTTTAATTAAATGTTCTTTTGTGTTTGTGTCTTGGAGGCATTTTATCATGGGGATTTAGGTGATTTTATAAATCCAAGTAGTATAATCATCAACAAAATGGTGGCTCTTTGCAACTGGCTCATAAAATTGGTGGTTTTCTCTTGTCACTGGTGGGATCACAGGCCTGGGGAGCAGCCAGGAGGGTCTCCAAAGATGACTGGCTGGAATGGCTGAGACGGCTGAGCCTAGAGCTGCTGAAGGATTCCTCATCGCCCTCCCTGCGCTCGTGCTGGGCCCTGGCACAAGCCTACAACCCAATGGCCAGGTATGGTGGGTCAGGCCTCCCTTCCACCCAGCTTTCTCTCCCTGGTGACAAAAGATTTTTCTGTGATGAACATTTATTGTTTATAATGACTCATACTATGGTGATGCAGTTAACAAGCTACCTTTTTCATTAGTAAGAAGCAAAAGGCAAGAATTTCATTTCACTTTTATCAGCACAGTTGTTTTACTGTGTGTATTTACCTGGCATGGTAACCATTCTTAGGACTTTCCTATTTCCACAGTGTGTGATGGCATATGCTCAGCTGTCGCACTACACCTTCTGCCCCAGGCACCTCTGAGCCCAGTGGCATCCCAGGGGTTGTGGTAAATACACACACAGCGTTTTCACATAGTCACAAATACATTAACTGAGGATCCTATGTGGACTCTGACCTAGATTAAGAACAATTCTTTCTTAATTTGCACAGGACATCTTTTAGTCTTTATGTTATCCTTTGTATTTCACATTGTGCTTTTTCCATCAGATTCCAACATGTTATGTACACACACATATATTATGGGTTTATCAGTGTCCAAGTCTTCTTCCCCAATATTTACCCAAAAAAAAGTGGGGAAAGAGTTATAGTTAAATGCCAGGGATGGCAAATTGTCCATCTATGTGATAATGTCAAGTTGTTGTAGTGGTTTTAGAAATGGTACTTGTTGGGCTGGGAAGGTGGCGCAGTGGTAGAGTACTTGCCTTGCATGCAGGAGGCCCTGGGTTTGATTCCTCAGCACCACATAAGCAGAAAAAAAAAAAAAAAAAAAGCCGAAGTGATGCTATGGTTCAAGTGGTAGAGTGCTAGCCTTGAGCTGAAGAGCTGAGGGACAGGGCCCAGGCCCAGAGTTCAGGCCCCATGAATGGACCGCCCCCCCCCCAAAAAAAAAAAAAAAAAAGAAAAGAAATGTTAGCCTGGCGCCAGTGGCTCACACCTATAATTCTAACTACTAAGGAGGCTGAGATCTGAGGATTGTGATTTGAAGTCAGCCCAGGCAGGAAAGTCTGTGAGACTCTCCAATAAACTACTCAGAAAAGGCTGAAAGGGATGCTGTGATTCTTGGAAGTGATAGAGCACTAGCCTTGAGCAGAAGAAGCTCAGGGAAGTGCCTAGGCCCTGAGTTCAAGCCCCAGAAATGGCAACCAAAAAGAAAAGAAATGGAACCTCTTATTCCAGATGTTTGTAAGACTCTAGCTGTTAGAGGATCTTTTAAGATTTCTGGATATGATTCTTTTGGCTAATGCTTCTAGTTTCTTCTTTTCGTTTTGTTTGTGTGGTTTTGTTTGTGGTTTTGGCCCGTTTCAGGGCTTGGATTCAGGCCCTTGCACTCTTGCTCAGTTTTTTTGCTCATGGCTGGCATTCTACCACTTGAGCCACACCTCTAATCTGACATTTTGCTGGTTAACTGGAGATAGAGTTAACTTTGACTTTTTGCCTGGACTGGCTTTTAACCATGATCCTCCAGGTCTCAGTCTCTTGAGTAGCTAGAGTTATAGGTGTGAGCCACTGATACCTCACTTCTAGTTTCTTCTAGTTGTCTGTTTCTCTCCCTCCCTCTCTCTCTCTCTTTCTCTGTCTCTTTTTTTCTTTCTCTTTTCGAACTAGGGGTTCTGATTGTATATGGAAAGAAATAGCAGAGGCTGCCTTTGCCATTTCTGATCGTAGAAATTAGGACATTGCAGCCGGGCGCTGGTGGCTCACGCCTGTAATCCTAGCTACTCAGGAGGCTGAGATCTGAGGATCGCGGTTCAAAGCCAGCCTGGGCAGGAAAGATCATGAGACTCCTATCTCCAATAAACACTAGGAAACCAGAAGTGGCACTGTAGCTCAAGTGGTAGAGCGCTCGCCTTGAGCTGAAGAGCTGAGGGACAGCACCCAGGCCCAGAGTTCAAGCCCTATAACCAACAACAACAAAAAAAAAGGAATTAGGACATTGCCTAAGAAACATCTTTAGAATCATTTGAAGGTTTTTTTGTTTTGTTTTGTTTTGTTTTTGTCAGTAGTGGGACCTGAACTCTGGGCCTGAGCATTGTCCCTCAGCTCTTCAGTTCAAGGCTAGTGCTCTACCACTTGAGCCACAGCTCACTTCTGGCTTTTTTCGGCTTATGTGGTGCTGAGGAATCGAACCCAGGGCCTCATGCATGCAAGGCAAACACTACCACTGAACCACCTTCCCAGCCCAAGGTTATTATTTTTTAACTTTTAACGCTAGCTATCTTCTGTATTAGAAGTCCCCTTACTGTCCCAACCCCTCTAGTGAAGAGGAATGATGCAGAAGGTGCCAAGTAATGCACCTGTGGAGGAAAACTACTTTGTGTGTTCTTCTCCTCTCACCTTTTCAGTCCTCTGGAGGTTGCAGTGTCTATACCTGCACCATGTGATAAGGTAGTCATTAGCCATATGTGGTTATTATAACCTAATGTTTAAAATTACCTTTCAGTAGTATAAAGGGGTTGCAGTTCACCTTATCCATTTATGAGATATGTGATGTGTATATGTGAAAATAGAATCAGGGTAAATTGAGGGTATGGGTGATGTTGGGAGAGAGGGGGGAGAACAATGAAAGGAATAACATTGATAAAGGTGTATTGTACTCGCAATGTCAGTAAATTTAAATAAAACCCAGAACTCGCTTTTTTAGGTATACTTTGCCACAGTTCAAGTGCTTAATGACCAGTGATTACCATATTGTTCAGTAAAGATTTAGATAGTTTCCAACAAGTTCTATTGGACAGTTCTAGTCTGTGTAACTGAAGTCACACAAACCAGAAGCGAATTGATTGACTTGATGGCACCAGAGTCATGGGAAGCGTTCCACTTCTTTCTCTCCTCCCTTCAGAGATCTCTTCAATGCTGCGTTTGTGTCCTGCTGGTCTGAACTGAATGAAGACCAGCAGGATGAGCTCATCAGAAGTATTGAGCTGGCCCTTACCTCTCAAGACATTGCTGAAGTCACACAAACTCTCCTAAATTTGGCTGAATTCATGGAACACAGTGACAAGGTAAGATTTTTCTCCATTGTCCAGATGGAGGATGACACAGGACCTGCTGTGGGAGGAGAGACATCCCATCTGCCATTTTCCTATGCTATGGGGGTCTGATCTCCTTCAGGGCCCCCTGCCACTGAGAGACGACAATGGCATTGTTCTGCTGGGCGAGAGAGCTGCCAAGTGCCGCGCATATGCCAAAGCCCTGCACTACAAGGAACTGGAGTTCCAGAAAGGTCCCACGCCTGCCATCCTTGAGTCCCTCATCAGGTAGGCTATCAGTACTTTTCATCTGCTGCTCCATCCACTTCTGCTCTTGTCTCCTGCTGCCTGGTGCCATACACTGGAGTCACTTGGAGATTCTGTCACATGGTCTGGCCAGCACATTAAAGGGACATGTGCTTGCAGTTGTCTAGCTATGATTGTCCTATCTGCTGACCCTTCCCACCCAAACTCCCATTGTTTTCTATCCTGGGCTTTCACATCCCAGAAAAAATAGTCCTAAGGCAATTCCATGGTCACACCAGCATGGAAGCACAGATTTGGAACACAGATTTTGGTTAGGTAGTGTGCTGTAGACAGGTTTAGGATTCACTGGGTCCTGGACCTCAGTGGACACCCAAAGCAGGGTGAGGTATTAGTGTCTGAATCTACTGGGGCTTGAGTCTTCCCCCTTTGACATTCTGTGATTACAAAAGTCAGAACAAAGTATGAGATCCAATGGTCTTTTCCCTTTGATTTTGGTTACCTTTTCTCCTCTACTAAGATGGCTTTGATCTCCTGGGCATGGACAGAAGAGGTTGTTTAGTAAATTTTGTGCTGTTATAATACTGCAAGCAGCCAGAAACTTGAGCTTCAACTCTCAGAGAACTGCTTACATCCATTAAGATTATCAGATAATATTAACTCTGGAACCTATCATCCTGGAATGCTAACACCGGTCATCCTTTCATTGCCAATAGTTAAGGGAAATTCAGTGCCTGAGAAGGTTCTCTCCTGGCTGATAGAGCCTGCTCAGCTTGGGGCTGCCTTCATTTCACTAGATTGTTACATAGCTGAGTACTCTGCTGTTAATAGCTATCTATTAGAATAGCTAGCTCTGTCTTTGAGCAGATGCTGAAAAGCATTCCCGTCACATGACACGGAATTCTATTTCTGCCCAAACCTGGAGGATGTTGATTTGTGGCCTAGGGACAGTTGTAAACATGAGACCCAGGAGGAATGTTTGCACATCAAGTAAGATTAGTAAGTGTGAACACCTGTGACTCTTCCCTTCCTCCTCTACCTGCCTGCCTTAGGTAACACAATCTCATGTAATAACTATAGAAAATATGTTTACTGAATACCTTAATGTCAATGACAGTAACAAGTTTCATCCATTAATGTCCTTGTTGACTTTTCTATTTGAGATCTGTGTGTGGCCTCGTCATCCCACCCTCTATTTGAGAGAATCATAGAGTGATCTTTAATGCAGTCAGGGCCCTGAAAGTGTTCAAGGAGGTTGTTTCACTTTTTAAGCCGATGCAATAGAAAATACCTTCTCTGAATTCCCTGCAAATTGGCCTTGGCTATTTTATTTTTAAACTCTGTACTAAAAAAGAGCCATGCTTCTTTGCTCCTCAGGCCTTTCAGCCTACTCAGCTCGCCTCACAGTTTTGCTTCCTTCAGATGGTCTCCTGGGCCTCCCAGTACCTCTCTTTGATGTTTCTGTTGCAGCTTTCACTCTGATGCTGCAGTACTGCTTTTCCTAAGCACCATTGTGGTGGTACGCTGTCATCTTTACCAGGGAACATTATAGAAATAACCAAAGGCAAAGTTGTTTGGAGAAACTGCCCACATACAGTCCTAGTCCTCTGGGTGGGAGCCTGGAGACAGACTCCTCCCAGGGATCTCACCATGTATGTGTGGCCCACAGCTGCCTCTTCTTTTTTTTTTCTTTTTTTTCTTTTTCTTTTTTCTTTTTTGCTGGTCATGGGGCCTGAACTCTAGGCCTGGGTGCTGTCCCTTAGCTTTTCAGCTCAAGGCTAGCACTCTACCACTTGAGCCATAGCACCACTTCTGACCTTTTCTGCTTATGTGGTGCTAAGGAATCAAACCCAGCACCTCATGCATGCAAGACAAGCACTCTATCACTGAGCCACCTTCCCAGCCCAGCTGCCTCTTTCTTGTACCTGGTCTTGGGCAGGTGTCTCTAAAATCATAGATTGAGTTCTTCTCCAGTGGCTACTAGAGACTTCATAGTGAAATTCCTTTCCCTATCCCAGCCCCAATAAATTACACACATTGAACCTGTTTTGACTGTGAATACATTCCTCCCTGCCAAATCAAACTACTTTATTCTACTCTTACATTCCCTTTGGCAATTTGTCTCCTTTTTGTTTGGAGACAGGGGCCTTGGCTTACATAGTGTATCAGTTTCCCCTATTAGCTTTTTTTTTTTTTAACTGTATTCTGTTGACAGTGTTGTTGTCTTGCTGCTGAGTTCAGCTACCTGTCTGTGAACCTATTGGCTTTTTTACATATCTATTCCAGGATAAAGTAACAAACCAAATCAGGCTAACATCTAGACAGCATAGAGGGCAGCTATATCCTCAAAGCTCCCATCTGTTAGTAAATACAATTGCTTCTTGGGGGAGAGTAAATGTGAGGATGTTAGATTCCTAAGCTGTGGGGCTCTTGCTTAGCTAGCATGCTGCCTGCCTTTCTTCTTCTACCTTAGAGGCTAGAATCTGATCCTAGCTGGATGCTTTCACTGCCCAACCTTGGCATGTACCCCTTTTTAATAAAAATATTTCTTTTTTTTTTTTTTTTGGTCCAATCGTGGGGCCTGAACTCTGGGCCTGGGCGCTGTCCCTCAGCCCTTCAGCTCAAGGCTAGCACTCTACCACTTGAGCCACAGTACCACTTCCGGCTTTTTTTTTTCTGCTTATGTGGTGCTGAGGAATCGAACCCAGGGCCTCATGCATGCAAGGCAAGCACTCTACCACTGAGCCACCTTCCCAGCCCTAATAAAAATATTTCTGACTGAGAAATCTTCAAAAAGAAAAACAAAAATGTCCAGGGCTTACCAGATGGCTGAGCCTATAAGGCTGTTTTGTCTGTGTCTTTTGCATAGCCCTGTTCATTTGTGTCCCTTCTCACATTTCATAGAGGACCTGGTCAGAAAAAAATAGTCCTGGATTTCAGAAGCAACACCAGGCTCTGTTCCTGGCGATTCTGTCCTCTTTCAAGTTGGAGACTGTGCTAGGCCACCTCTTTGGCATCCATTGTTAATTTACACTAGAGCAGTTTGGGAAATGCCATAAGAGTCTGCTCACTCCCCCCCCCCCCCCATTGGGGTCGGGGAAGCAGTATCTCCCTATACCCTCTGCCTGCCTCTCTCAAAGAAGTTTCTCTCAAACCACAGAAGCTGATTTAAATTAAAGGTTGAAAGAAAGAAAGAGAGAGAGAGAAAGATAGATAGATAGCTTTGGGGGTGGTTACAGGTATGCCTTAGGTGGTACAGTGCCAATCCATGAACAAAAGCATCAGATACCAAGTTCCAGTCCTGGTCTTTGGGGAAGAAAAATAAATAATAAAAACCTCGTGGAATTTTTAGTCATGAGATATAAAGGAAATGGGGATGGGGTTGGGGTGGAGAATCATCAGTTACCTCTCTTCACCCCTGTAAGCTTTGTTCTTTCTGTCTGTGTCTTGTAGCAGCCTGCTGCCAAGCCTCTCAGATTCTTTGGCTTGCCTGAAGAAGTTTCTTTTGAATATCTGTCCCTCAGGAAGCCTTACTCTGGTATAGCTGCTAACTTATTTCTTGGAAAATCCCCATGGTTCTTTTTTGGGTTTTGTTCGTCATGGGGCTTGAACACTGGGCCTGGGCACTGTCCCTCAGCTCTTCAGCTCAAGGCTAGCACTCTACCACTTGAGCCACAGTGCCACTTCCGGCTTTTTTTTTCTTTTTGCTTATGTGGTGCTGAGGAATCGAACCCAGGGCCTCAGGCATGCAAGGCAAGCACTCTACCACTGAGCCACTTCCCAGCCCCTTTCTGGTGGTTTTTTGGAGATAAGAGTCTCACAGACTTTCCTGCCCCGGCTGGCTTTGAACCACAATCCTCAGCTCTCAGCCTCCTGAGTAGCTAGGATTACAGGCTTGAGCCATCGGCGCCCGGCTCATGGTTCTTGTGTTGTTTTTGGCAGTACTGGGATTTGAACTGAAGCCTTACACTTGCTAAGCAGGTACTCTACCACTTGCACCACTCTGCCAGTTCCTTTTTGCATTGGTGATTTTCAAGGTAGGCTCCTGCTTTACGCCTGGGCTGGCCTGGACAGTGACCCTGCTCTTCGTGCTTCGGATGACAGGTGTGTGCCCCATACCCAGTTATTGGTTGAGAAAAAAAAACTTGTGAGCTCTTGTGCCTGGATTGGCCTCAAATTTTGATTCCTCAATCTTTACCTCTCTATGTCTAGCTTCCAAGGTAGAGTTCATTCCGAATAATCAACCACAGGTACAATAGAAAATACTTCGCATTACGCTTCCCCACTCAGGGGGATTGGTTCTCTTTGGAAAGGAGATGGACTTCCCACAAGTCCGAGCGACTTGACACTCTTGATGGGTACAGATGATTTTCTTCTCTGTACCAAGTACAAAGTAGGTGTGTTTGTATGTGATACATTTTGAAGTCAAGTGGTGGCAGTGTCTCCCATGGGGGCTGGGAGGTCTCACCTCACCAGTGTAGCGACCTGTGCCCCTTGCCTTTTTGTTTGTGACTTCCTCCTCCTCCTCTGGTATCCCCAAATTCTGAAGCTAACTCAGAGACCCTTTCTCACTGTTCATGCTCTTAAGTTTTTGTTTTTAATTTTTGATCACACTCTTAAGTAGTAAAGGTTAAAAAAAAACCTTAGAAAATACTCATTTTAAAAGTGTTTATTGTAGAAGGAAATGACACTTGAAATGTTTAAACACCAGCTGTAATATTTTAGTTTTACAAAGCCAGGTGCTTATGTACAGCACAGATTGTTAACCATAGCGCTATCTACCTTCATTTTTCAGCCACTTCTTACAAAATGGAAAAGGGAGCTCTTTGAATCCATAAATATGTTGACTGGGAATGTTTTAAGTCAGTTTTGTGCAAATATTGAGGGACTTTGTCCACCTCTCGCTCTGCCATATCCAGGTGGCAACTTCCAGTGCTAGTCTCTGACCCAGGTGAGCAGGAAGGGGCCCAGATTCTGCCTGCAAGGCCCAGGGCCCCAGAGCCTCCTCTAAGGAGGACCAGCCTAGACTAGCTCATCGTGAGCCCAACAAGGTTTGAGATTTTTTTAAGCATATAAACCAAAGATAATGTCACTAGGTTTAAAAATTGCCCTCCTCCACCACCAACTTCTGGTCCTTTTTGTAATATTCAAAGTCTCTCTTTTGACAAGAAAATCATAGTTCTTTTTTATAGCAAAGGGGGTTTGCTGTTTTTTTCATATGCAGAAAATGGGCAAAGTGTCCTCACCATTTTATTTCCCCACAGATAAATCATGTGGAAAAGAGGAGCTGCCACTCTGTGGGCAGATCAGGGGCAGAGGGAGCCCACTCAGCCCTGCACCCTGAGAATTCTGCGAGTCTGTGGCAGGGCGCACTGGGCTTAAATGCTTCATCCATTTGCCATAACAGCCTTGGTACTTACAATTTTAGCATGCCCATGTGCTCACTTCGCAGCCCGCATACTAGTTCTGCCATGCTCCTCAGAGAATGACTCCCACCAGAGGTGGTGGGCCGGTCCTCATCTTTACCCATTCTATACCCTCCTCCCAGCCTACCTGCCCTCACTTCTGCAGCCCTGCGCCCCAGAGCCTCCTTTCAGGGCTTGAAGGCTTCGGGGCGGATCTTCATCTCCACCCGTTTGAGGGAGTAGGTGGCCCCATGCCAGCCATACCAGGTGATGCCATCCAGGTGCTTCCTGTGCTCCCCTAGGCGGTAGTATACCCCGTTGAGATTGGAGTCGGTGCAGCAGTTGTACCAGTATCCTCCTGGCACGAGAAAGGATCAGGCTGTATCTCAGCACACCCTCCCTTGAGATTACAGAATAGACTGACCGAGCAGCAGGGAAGCAGACAGAGCCAATAACAATGAAGTCACCAGGGCCACAGCAGCAGCAGCACAGCTGGACATTCTCTCCGTCCTCAAGTGAGACCCCTGGGCTTACACCCACACCTCTCCTCCCTCACCCCAAATCTCACCTTTGCGGAGCTGGGCACAGTTGTCCAAGCAGTTGTCGTTGTCCTTGTCCTTGGTGCTGAAGACGGTGTTGTTGTGGTAGAGGAGGGCATCCTTGCCCACATTGCCACTGTAGTTCCCCAGGAAGAGGCGGTAGCTATTGAATTCATTGCTCAGAGCAAAGTGGCTGTACTCTGCGAAGCGCATGTTGCCCTCCCAGTCCTGGTAGGGAGAGCAGAGCCTTAGAGAAACGGCAGAGGCTTCATAGCATCCCATGCCTCTCCTCACGCTCCAGCCCTGTAGCCAGATAGCTTTTCACAGGTAAGACTCTGGTGAGATATATTTTTTTTTTTTTCCGGTCAGTCGTGGGGCCTGAACTCTGGGCCTGGGTGCTGTCCCTCAGCTCTTCAGCTCAAGGCTAGCGCTCTACCACTTGAGCCACAGCACCACTTCTGGCTTTTTCTGCTTATGTGGTGCTGAGGAATCAAACACAGGGCCTCATGCATGCAAGGCAAGCACACTACCACTGAGCCACCTTCCCAGCCCAAGATTTTATAGCTTGTTACATCTAGTTAGCGGGAGTTTTGAGTCAGATGGACCACATAGACTTAAGTGGTCTTTCTGTGCCCTTTGCCCTGTCTAAAGGTGTAGACCTGTTTCTTCTAGATTGCACTAAGGGATGGATGTGATAAGAGCAATGTGAAGAGAAAGTGAGTGCCTTGAGACCAACCAGCATCGTGCCCCAGGCCCAAGCAATGACTGTGGTGTTGTGGCCCTGTTGACACTTGAGCTTGCCCTGTCTGGTCTGAGTCAGCCTTGTCCTGGGCCAACTGCAGCCCTGTTTTACTGAGAAATAGGGAAGAAGAGAAAAAGAGAGAAACTTCCTCGACTGTACTGCAGCCTGTCGGGAAGCCATCGCAGTGACTGTGCAGCTCTGTAATGGGTGTGATGTGATATGTTGATGTAATATGAGGCCTCCAGAGTCGGGCATGGATGTGTGTGCTGGACGTGGGCCCATCCTGGGACCTCGAGCCTTGTGCTCACCTCCATGTCCACACGGAGCCGTGTTGGCTGTCTGGTGAGCCGGTGGATGTGCTCATTCCCCAGCCAGAAGTCCCCCCTGATGCTGCCAAAGCCCTGCTTGTATTGCTTCCAGTTTTGGTAGAAGGAGACAAGGCCACTCTTGCGTCTCTGGATGATGGTCCAGCCTCCACCTGCAGTCTCCATATCACAGAACACCTGGAACAGAGGAGGATGCTCTGGTTAGGGCCTCGCAGGGGAAGACAGCGGGAGCTGGAGGGTGTGTGCTTCACCACAGCCCCTACATTGGGGAGCTGAGGCAGGGTTGGTGACATTATCCTCAGCTGGCTCAGGAAGAACTGAGAACTTCCAACCTCCCCTTCACTTCTCTCTCCCAACACCCCTGAGGAAGAGCTGTTCAAGGGCATGTTGAGATGAACTAATGACATGATGGCTATAGTTATCGATTCTTTTTTTAGAAGAGTTGGTGTTTAGTTGATAATGATTTGAAAGGACCAGACAGATGCCTGGATTTAGAGAATAGAGGACCCATAAATTGAGTGCTTGCACAGCTCTCCAGCATCATGTGTTTTTGCCTTGTGACAAGCCCTGCTGTCTGCATGTCTTTGGGGGTGGAGAACCAGCCATGGGAAACGGGTAGTGGGCTGTAGTAACCTCACCTCTAGCTCAGGGCTGCCCAGGAATTCATCGGAAGGAAGCTTGTACACTCCAGAGATGCGGTAGTTCTTCTGGTACAGGGACGAGCAGTCATAGATAGCATCTGTGAAGGGGCATATGTAGGATGAGTGGAGGCTCGGGCTCTGGGTGGGCAGGTGTGCCTGCTGCACCAGAGCTGTCTCCATTTCTATCTCAACATGCCATGGTGATCCCCAAACACTGTCCATTTGGAAAGGTGGCCATCAGGAGACTGGGCTTTGCTAGTGGTGGGAGGTATCAATGGGACAATGAAACAAGTTGTTTCAGGTTATGTCTGAGGAAAGTGATCCTGCTGTAGTTGTCGCCCTGATTCTAGAAGTGGTACAGCATGTGAGGGCTGCTTAATAGATGTCCCTGTGAGAAGCATCAGACTTCTTGGACAGCCACCTCTATTAGAGAATGAGGCATGAATATGTCAGAAGGTCTGCTCTGTT
Organism: Dipodomys spectabilis; assembly: GCF_019054845.1. Lineage (NCBI taxonomy): Eukaryota > Metazoa > Chordata > Mammalia > Rodentia > Heteromyidae > Dipodomys > Dipodomys spectabilis. The sequence goes on along the minus strand of NW_024870865.1, from coordinate 3,476,075 downwards.
TTTCTTAATTTGTTTTTGCTGCTGTTTTGCAGCAAAAACTCAGGGACTCAAACTTGCTGGGCAGGCACTCTACCACTTGAGCCATGTCCCTAGCCCATTTGCTTTTGTTGTTTCTTGGAGTAATAGCTACTGTCACCTGGGTCCTAATTAAAGGAGATGGATTTTACAATTTTCTCTCTCCCCAGTCTTAACCATTTTAGGTGCTTAAATGAACATCAGGGCTCCAAGGAACCCTTTGAGGACTCCCCAGAAAGTTTTGTTAAAACAAGGAAATGAGATTGTCCAGTTTTCTCTTCCGGGGTTGATGTAAATACTTTCTTGCTAAGCTTGGGGCTAACTTCTCTGTGCTGCTGGGTTTGGTCTTCATGTTCCAAATAGCAAAGTGGGTTTTGAAAGAAGCAGCCACTTCTGATAGGAATTAGAGAGCAGGCTTGTGCTATCAGGAGATGCTTTCTGTTTTCCAGCTGAGCTGGGATCTTTAAAAAAAAAGCATAAGTGTGGCAAATGGCGATGCTGCCATCATGGGAATTGTCCAGGGTGCTCCAGTCCCATCTGATAGAGCAGCTGGAGGAAGGGAGAAGGAGGAGATCTACTCTTAGAAAGTCCCACCTTAACTTGGTCCAGGGCCTACATATTTAGAGTATAGAAATGACCACTCCTAGCTCACAGAGAAGAAAAAGATTGTGTCCTGTGCAAGAATAAGAGGCCTGGCAGGGGAACTGCATTGGCTTCCCAGAGATCCTGCCTTGGGATAAGGAAAGAGCCCCAATCTAGACCAGCAGGAAGTGGCATGATCAGATTCCCCGGTCTAGCCTGGCCTTCCACCTGTCTGCTTTCATCTCACAGACAAGATCAAGGCTCACTCGTCTCAAAAATGGCCTAAGGGTACATTTTTAATCCCACAGTGTCAGGAAGTGATGTGTACACATTTGTTTAGAGAGTAGAATTTTCAAGCTTAACTTCATGTTAAAACTTTTCCATTGTTTGCACTGAGGGCATCCAGGGACTTCCTTATCGAAAAGTAGGCATGTCTTCCCCTTTGTCTTTATAATGCAACCAGCAGCCTTTCATATTAGTAAGAAATGATGTACCAGTAGGATATGCTCCTTGCAACTAATATTTTCTGATAATTTTAGAAAACCACACTTACCTCAAACAGTAAATCTATGCCAGGCTAACAGCAGCTGAAAGTTATTTTTCAAAAGAAAACATTAAATAGACCTTATTTTTGGCCACTAAAAGAGGCCACATTTCACCATTGCATTTACTTTTTACATTATTTGGGAGAACTTTATTTGAAACTAAGGAGGAAAAAAAATTGAAACTAGGATTAGGGAAACCCAAAGAGCCTGTCCTTTACTGAGCATCAAGGGCTTCTTCAAAAAGTCTCTGGACAATGCGTCTACTTTTAATTCTGAGCCCTGAGAGGAGATGGATTTGTAGGAATTCGAGGAAATAAAATTACATAAATGCCGATTTCCAGGAACTCTTCCAGACCCTTGTATTGAATAATATTCATGTAGTAATGAATGGAATTCCTTCTTGTCTCTGAGATTGAGTACAACGTGTCAGCTCTTGGTAAGGAAGTGGCATAGCTGTGTCACCCAAGGCGAAGTTAACTTTGCCTCCAGCACTTGCTGTGTGACTTTGGGCCAACCAGGTCATGGCTCAGTGCCTCCAGGCAAGAATTCATACCTTCTCGCTTGCTGAGACACTGTATGATTAAAGCAGCCTGTGAACACACTGGCCAACACAGAGCACTAGATCCAAAAGAACTACTCCATAAGCCTTCACTGGGGGGAAAGTGCAGGCTACCAGAGCTCCTCCTGCCCTGCAGTTATGCTGGTGAGTGTTTACCTAGCACCCTTCTGTGACTGGGGAACCCCCCAGCTGCTTAGCTGGGAGGCAGGGCCCAGTGTGAGGACCCGCCCCCCTTACCTGCGGAGGTCTGTGTGATGGTCTGCGCTGCCTGCAGCTGCATGATGTCGATCTGGTTGTTCATCTCCGAGTACTTGCTCTCAGCATCTGTGAGCCGCGACTCCATGCGCTTGCCGTTGCTCTCCAGCTCCATCACCTGCATGACCACACTGACCCAGTCACTCTCCTGCTTCTTGCTCAAGTCAGCCAGCAGGCTGCTTAGGTTGGCCACCTGGGCTCTGAGCTCCTTCATCTCCTGGCAGCAGGTGGCTGCTTTCAGCTGTGCAGGTGTCTTGCGCTTCGGGGGCTTCTGCAGCCATGCTGGGTGACTGACAAAGGCCATGAGGAAGACGCAGAGCCAGGTCACAGCTGAGAGGCGATTTTTCAGCATCTTTCAAAGCCCTGAATGTGCCCTCTGGAGAGCCTGCTGAGTGAGAGCGGGTCTTAACGTTTCTCTCTGGATGGTCTTCCACTTGGCGTTTTTCTCTCTTTGCTCTTTCTTAGTGTTTCTCAAAGCTCAAAGTTTCTGAAGGTAGAGCCTAATGGATATCTTACTGTGTTCTTCCCAGGCCTGAACACTCCACCAAGTCAGCATCTTAAATATTGTTTGTGCCTGCACCTCCACCCCACCATGGCCCTGTGAGGGCCTTTGGCCCCGCCCACCACATCTGGAGGGTCAGGTGCTTGTTGGGTGAAGTCAGTGTAGGCTTAGGACAGAGGAGGGGAGGAAGGAGACAGGGCGAGTCTTTCTTTCCTTGCTTGCACAGTGTCTGGGCTCAGAAGAGGACTTGTATGTTTTCCAGTTTCGCCTATTAGATTATGCCCCTGCCAGCCACTGGCTCAGCTCTAACGCAGGCAGGCTAGATCAGAGGAATTTCCAAATTCCATCCTGAAGGTTATATAACCATGGGGTGAGGGTGAGGTAGGCAAGAGAGAATTGGGAATAAGAGTCCACTCCTCCAGGGAGGCCTGCTAATGTAATCCAGGCTGTTTACATGAGGCTCTGGTGCATCTTGGCATCTACTGAAGGTGCTTTTAACAAGGCTGGATGTTCCTTTCTCTGGCCTTGTGGAACCTGAATCGAACTTAGGAAAGTTCTAGAAATAGGAGGCTAAAATAAGTATCTTAGGAAGCAAAGAAAAGACTGCCATTTATATCCATGAGATGGTCTTTCTTTTTACACATTCTGTCTTTCCATAAAAGAGTGGGCCAGTATTTGCTTCTCGCACTGGCTGTTTTGCAAGGAGGTGTCAGACGCCTATAGCAGAGACGAAAATGCAGCCACGCAGGCGTGGTTCTGGGATTGGCTACCCACGTTTGGGTCCATCTTTAGGCACAGCGAACAGGCCCACCCTTAGCCTGTGGTTCAGAAATGTGAAACGTATTAAAGTGTGGAGAATAACACCCCTTTATCCTGGTGAATCCATACCAAGAGTCTCATTTCCCTCCTATACAGTGTGAGTTGTAATTTTTTGAAGTATAGAAATAGCTGTATTCTCCAGTGTGTACACAGTGAGTTCCTCATACAGAGATGGAAATGTTTTTTCTCCTGATTATCAACTCTTTTTTCTTTTCCTTTTCTTTCTGTTTTTTTTGTTGTTGTTGTTGTTTGGTTGGGGTTTTTGGTTTTTGGTTTTTTATTGCCAGTCCTGGGGCTTGAACTCAGGGCCTGGGCACTATCCTTGAGCTGCTTTTGCTCAAGGCTAGCACCCTACCACTTGAGCCACAGTGCCACTTCCAGCTTTTTCTGTTATGTGGTACTGAAGAGTCAAACCCAGCACCTCATGAATATAAGGCAAGCATTTTACCACTAAGTCACATTCCCAGCTCAGTACCAACTCTTTTTTATGTGATTTATAATTAGAAATTAATCTCCTTTACTGATAGATGATTTTGTATCTGAAAAATAGGGTCATTGTCATTTTTATTGTTTGTTTACAGCTTGTTTTTGTCGGTCTTGGGGCTTGAACCCTGGGCCTGGGCTCTGTCCCTCAGCTCTTCAGCTCAAGGCTAGCCCTCTACCACTTGAGCCACAGTGCCACTTCCGGCTTTTTCTGCTTATGTGGTGCTGAGGAATTGAACCCAGGGCCTCATGCATGCAAGGCAAGCACTCTACCACTGAGCCACCTTCCCAGTCCCTCATTGTCATTTTTATATGCTATACTTGAAGGATACTGCTCATCTGCAAATGTGCAAACATCCTAAAATAAGTTTTTCACTGAGACTATGTACAAAGGTCCCTCTGTCCTTGAAACAGTAGCTCTGCCTTTGGAACATATGCTTGTTGTTTTTCTGTGAGGGACCCACTGAGGCCATACTTGACTATTACTACTCGGTTCCTCCTCAAAACACCTGACGCTGGCTGCTCTTCCTGCCACTGTTCCCCAGGGCCCATCTCCTTCAGGGTTTCTAGCTCATCAGGAAGTGCTTTCTATTCAAGCAGCTGGAGTTACCAACCTGTTTGGGGTTTTTTTTGTTTTTATTTTCCCTAAGTCAGTAAGGAGCTGGACATTGGTGGCTCCTGCCTATAATCCTAGCTACTTAGGAGACTGAGATCTGAGGATCGCAGTTCAAAGCCAGCCCTGGCAGGAAAGTCTATGAGACTCTTATGTTGAATTAACCACCAGAAAAACCAGAACAGTTGCTGTGGCTCAAAGTGGTAGAGCGCTGACCCTGAGCTTTTGCACTCAGGGACAGTGCCCAGACCCTGAGTTCAAGCCCCACAACTGGCACAGAAAAAAGAAAAAGGAAAAGAAAAAGAGGGCTAGGAAGGTTGCTTAGTGGCAGAGTGCTTGCCTTGCATGCATTAGGCCCTGGGTTCAATTCCTCAGCACCACATAAACAGAAAAAGCCAGAAGTGGTGCTGTGGCTCAAGTGGTAGACCACTAACCTTGAGCTGAAGAGCTCAGGGATAGTGCTCAGGCCCAGAGTTCAAGCCCCATGACTGACCAAAAAAAAAAAAAAGAAAAGAAAAAAAATTCAATAGGGTCTCAGATGGATCAGGGTTTGCATATGCATCCTTGGGAGTGTGCTGCTGGTACCCTTAGAAGCTTTGTATTCTGTGTCCAGAAGAAATTCTCTGCTGGTCCCTGCTGTCTCTTGTAAATGTCTGGCTCAGCTGGGCTCTACCGCATTTGTGGGGTCCAAGGAATTCACTGATGGTTAGCATCCTCCCAGGTTTACTAAACTCCAGAGAGCTCTTCAGAGAGATCTAGCCATCAATAACATGTTGCTTATTAGCAAGCCACATGCTGCAGAAATGCCACACACCATGATCGGATACAACATCCAACATGACCTGCTGCCCCGGGACCCCCTGAAAGCAGAAGGCCATGAGACTTTGTGGATTACCAGTCAACTTTTGGCGTTAGGTTTTGTTTTTGAGTTCAGGGACTTTGCCGAGGGATCATGCTATAGTTTTATTTATTTATGTCAGACCCTGTTCCAAAAAGGGTCTTAACTTGGCTTATTCTAGTTAGATATAAAGAGGAGATATAAAGAGGAGGGAGAGAACCTAGGGAGAGACAGGCTCAGTGGCCGCCCAAGTACACATATATCTCAGTGTAGCGGTTACATTAATCCAAGTCCGCCCACATACCACTGAGAGGTGCTAGTGAGCACATTTCAGCCTCACAGATTTCTGCCTCCTCAGCGGCTACCTCCTGTAACCATCTGGAGAGATGGCTTAATGGAGTACTTCCACATAAAAATAAAATTCCCTTACAGCGGGTACCAAGGCTCCCTCAGGTTACCTTAGATAATTTACTTGCACACGTTTATTTGAAAGGTCTTTTGCTGTTACGCTCCTGTCCTGCTACCTGTGATGAGAATATATCCACCTTTATGTTGCACAGATGAATAAGTTCCTCTGTGAAAGCACAAAAGGCTTCTACCTCCCCGCTGATTTTTTTGAAGCTGAATTCCATTATGATTCAGCTTAGTCCACACTCTGCCCAGGCTAGGTCAGACCAGCAAAAGAGATGAAACCTGCTTACAGTAAGCTGAGCGAAAAGCCTGGGGAAGTTACTAGTGCCTGCCTGGCTGTGCCACCCACTGGATTTATATAATCATCCAAGCCCCAGCCAGAGACGAGAGGAAAACAAACTCGAGCTTTGAGTTACTTTCAATGATTGAATCGAGAAGCCCCCTCCCTCCCTTGGGGGAAGCTTAAGCATAGGCACCTAAGGAGAGAAGACAGGGTATGGGTAGAGATAACAAGCAAGGTTAGCTTGGGACAGAGCTGAAGTTGTTTAAATATTAGCAAACTGGGAGGGGTTGTTGGGAGACAGAGGGAAGACTAAGCCAGGGGCCAGGGGCTCACACTTATAATCCTAGCCTCTCAGGAGGCTGGCACCTAGAGGATCTTGGTTCAGAGACAGCCTAGGCAGAAAAGTCTGTGACTCCCATCTCCAGTTAATGAGCAGAAAGCCCAACTGGAGGGGGGCTCATGAGGTAGAAAGCCAGCCATGAGCAAGCAAGCCAAGTGAGCACAAGGACCCTGAGTTTAACCCCCAGCCTCTTGCTGTCGCTTGGCTTTTTCACCCGTGGCTGGTGCTCTACTACTGAAGCCACTCATAGTTCCATTTGACCAACATTTCAACCCCAGCTACCAGCCGCCTGACTCCCCCTCCCAACTCCAGTAACTATTGTTCTGCTCTAATTCTATGATTTCACTTTTTTAGATTCCACATATGAATGAAATCATGCAGTATTTGTCTGTATCTCACATATTTCACTGGATAGTAATCTCCAGATTTGCCCACATTGTTGCAAAATATGCTGACTTTTAATGAGAAAATTTAAAAGGAAGAATTATACTACTAGATATGGAGATTTATCATAAAGCTGTAACAAGGCAGTGTTTTTCACACAAAAATAGACTGGGGAAATGGAACAAAATGAAATGTCCAGAAACACACATGGACGTGCAGTTTGTGAGAAGGTAACACAGTCATTATGACAAGCGCAAGGGGCGGCCATCAAGCCTTCCTCAGAAAAACCTCCGTACCTCACATCCCAAGCCATACAGCTTCTAGAGGGTAGCCTAGAAGATGAGATTTTCTTTAGCAACTAGCGATAATCCAAGATTTCTTAGATACCAGAGTCTTGAGAACAAAGGAAAACATCAAGAGGTGCTAGAAAAATAGTCATTACTTTCCAGTAGAAGGCACTAAAGAGTATTAGTTTCTTTTTTTTGTTTTTTTGGGGTTTTTTGTTGGTCATGGGCTTGAACTCTGGGTCTAGGCACTGACCCTCAGCTCCTCAGTTCAAAGCTAGCACTCTACCATTTGAGCGACAGTGTCATTTATGGTTTTCTGGTGGTTAATTGGGGATAAGAATCTCATGGACTGGGCTGGGAAAGTGGCTCAGTGGTACAGCGCTTGGCTTGCATGCATGAGGCCCTGGGTTCGATTCCTCAGCACCACATAAGTAGAAAAAGCCAGAAGTGGTGCTGTGGCTGAAGTGGTAGAGCACTTGTCTTGAGCTGAAGAGCTGAGGGACAGCACCCAGGCCCAGAGTTCAGGCCCAGACTGGCAAAAAAAAAAAAAAGAAAAGAAATAATCTCACGGACTTTTCCTGCCCAGGCTGGCGTTGAACTGAGATCTAGGTCTTTTTTTTTTTTTTTTAAACTCTTCCCAGGACTTGAGTTTGAACTCAGGGCCTCATGTTTGCTAAGAAGGCCTATCATCAACTAAGTCACCCTCCTAGCTCTTTTTTTTTTTAACTTTAGTTTTGCTTTAGTTATTTTTTTGATTAAGGCCTTACGCATTTTCCTCAGGCCTGCCTAATCTGTGATCATCCTACTTTTGCCTTCTGTGTAGCTGAGACTATAGACATGAGCTACTGTACTCAACTCCTCTTCCTTAGTCATAAAATCAAAGCTGTAAGAATTGGAAGAGTTGGGCTGGGAAGGTGGCTCAAGTGGCAGAGCGCTTGCCTTGCATGCATGAGGCCCTGGGTTCAATTCCTCAGCACCACATAAGCAAAAAAAAAAAAAAAAAGGGAAGTGGCTCTGTGGCTCAAGTGGTAGAGTGCTAGCCTTGAGCTGAAGAGCTGAGGGACAGTGCCCAGGCCCAGAGTTCAGGCCCCACGACTGGATCAAAAAAAAAAAAAAAAAGAAAAGAAAAGAATTGGAAGAGTTGCCAGGCATCAGTGGCTCATGCCTGTAATCCTAGCTACTCAGGAGGCTGAGATCTGAGCATCTCAGTTCAAAGCCAGCCCAGGCAGGAAAAGCTGTGAAACTCATCTCCAATAAACCACCTGAAAACCGGAAATGGCGCTGTGTTTCAAGTGGTAGAGTACTCACCTTGCGCTGAAGAGCTGAGGGTCAGTGCCCAGGCCCAGAGTTCAAGCACCACAACCGATAAAAAAAAGGGGGGAAAAAATTTGAAGAGTTGAGACCATTTGTTTGAACCTTCCGTTTTTTACTAGTTGTGTAAAGGAGGTTTTACTGTGACATTTCCACACATATACACAATATATCCTGATCAGTTTCAACCCCTTTCACTCTTTATCCTACTTCCTCCCTTCTTAAAACAACTTCCAACAGTTGAACACTCTTCTTTAATTAGTAACTTGAGCTAGCATCCTTAACATATCATTTCTCTGGAAACCAGAAGTTCAAGTCTCACCCTTCTTTCTTTACGTGTGAGGACGAACACAAAGAGGGCCGCAGAACAATTGGAGGAGGTTATGTCCCACTCCTGTATGTTTGGGTGGCCTGTATCCATGGCATATCTGGTTGTCTCAGCCTACATCATCCTGAGGGGTCACATGTAGCAGCTAATGTGGACTGGGGGGCGGGGGGAGGAGAAGGAGTGGCATTTCCCCATAAAACCAGCCTTATGCTCTGGGCAGCCTTATTCCCCATACTTTGTCCAGGAACCAACCATTAACCTGTCTATACAGAGGGAAGCTGATGCCATTACATTGTGATTTAAGTTAGTCAGTGAATCCAAAATGAGATCCTGTGAGCAGTAGCAAGCCAGTACCACAGGGCCATGCCCTACCTTAGCTGCCACCTGAACTGCAGGACTTCTCTTTGGGCTAGACTCTCTTTACCCTGGAAAACAAGCCTGTCATTCTTTAAGAATGTCAGAGGTCTTTGCCAGTTGAGCCTGAGCAACCAGCTTATGACAAGAGTGACTAGGTTTTATAGTGTTCGGGCTCTGGGCTAGATGGGTGAACAAAGCTCACTCTGTGTCTTAATTGTAAACAGATGTTTCGAGGTGTCACTATGGTGCCTCTTGGAAGTATGAGCCCTGCTTTTTGAGTTGTTTCCTGGCTTCTAGAACACGTTTGCATTCCTGTTGTTTTCCCATACCTCTGCTGGAAGAAATGCACTTGGTCCCAGAAATGAGGAATTCCTCCCATCAAAACAACATGTCCAAGCCAGTTGTCTGTCAGGAGGCTGAGATCTGAAGATTGTGGTTCAGAGCCAGCCCAGGCAGAATAAGTCTCCTATTAGCCAGCAAAGTGCCAGGCTAGAGTATTGACTCAAGTGCTAGAGCACCCGCTAGGAGCAAAAAAAAAACCCTAGTACAAAACAGACAACTCTGGAAAGGAGCCATGTGCCTCCTCCAGTGAGGGCTAGGGTGAGCCGAGTGGATGAGTGTGCCCCACGTTCACCCCAAACACCATAAAAAATTACACCTAGCCCAGAGTAGCAGGACAGTCATTAGCTGTGTAGGAGAGCACAAGCCCAAGTTGTATCTTTCAGGGTCCCTTCTTTTAGAACTCAATTTAGGTTCATCCTCGCCCAACAGATGCTGTCTCAGCAGTCAACAGGAGAGCACACAATGACTTCCCACTGCTCTAAAGACTTCCCAAAGTCTCTAGACTTCACCTCATAGCTTCTTGCCTTCTTAGAGTATCTTACAAGCCCCAGGGGCAGGTAGCTGACATCAGTGGAGAGTTATACAAAGGGAAAGGTTCTGAGGTTTCTGATGAAGCCAGAGGGCTTTGATTGCAGTGTGAGACTTTGCAAAGGGAGAAGTCTGCTGTTTTGCACGAGTCGCCTTCAGGAATAGGAATGCCAGAGATCTGATGGCCCTGCTCACCTGGGGAGTTGGAGAGTCTGCTTCTGATCTGTGTGGAGAGAACGTTCAACAGTGCCGGAGTGCTCCACCTCCTGCACCTTGTAGCTCTTGACTCAGAAAAGAAGTGTGGGAAGTGTGCATCTGAGAATCGAGGAAATGCAGTGAGCGCTGGGCTGTCTCGTGGCCGCCTCTGACAGTAGGCGCAGTCACGGTGGAAGGTAGTGCTGGCACTTCCGCTCTCCAAATTCTTTTGGGTAGTTTATTGTCCATGAGTCTTGGTAATCCAGTTGTAGGCAGGGGTCATACTACTCTTCCATAAGCATTTTTCCTTACCAAAAGGTAGAGGCATGGCTTATGTGGTAAAGCCACACCAGCAAGCCAAGTAGGCACAAGGCCCTGGGTCCAAACTCTGGTATTGGGAGGAAAAAAGAGTAGGTATAGCTTTTCAGATCCCAGAATGGGCATCATTATTCCTACAGCATGGCCCAGCTCTAGTTCACATCTATTTATATGTTTAAATCTAGAGCATTGGAAGCTTCTAGATCACTAGGCGCCAGTTCATTTTATTTGTGTTTCGCAACTTCATCCATATGATAGACCAATTCGGAGTTCTTGGACATCCAGAAACCAAGCAATCAGGACTTTACCCGAAGTATCCACTGGGTTCTGTCTCAACCCTGCCCCTGCCCCTGCCAGCTCTTTCCTAATAGTCTCTCCAGAGCTCTTCCTTCCACTCTGGAAATGAAGATGCAGAAAGGGGGAGCAAACCTCAGGCATCGCCAGAAAAGGAGCAGTGCACATTGTAGAATCAAAAGATAATGGCCAATTTGTCAAGAAGTGTTGACAAGGAAGATAAAGTTGGAAGAAATTAACTGGCTGACATGCTGGGAGCGATGTGCCTGCCAGTAGCTCCCTAAATCAGCCAGAGCTTTGGGAGTGCGACAGCCATTCATCATTCTCACAATGCACCTCCAACAGTCCCTCAGTGGGGAACCCACTGAGCACAAATCCTGTGCTTCCACACCCCGAAGCTTGTATCACTCTATGCTTCCTGCTAGGTGGTACCAAAACCACAAAGGGCCTGAGACCAGCCAGGAGATGCCTCCTCTCCCAGGAGCGCAGAATGGATCTCTGAGCAGAGAGAACATGGTGCATAAGCTCATGAGCAGCATTTCCTGGTGGCTTGGGTCTAGCAGATGCTCTTCTTGGCCAGCTGGGGTACTACCAGTGGGTGGCCCCATTACACCGCCATTTAAAGGGATTGTGAAGAGCCTGAATGAAGTGGAGAGTGCCTGTGTTGTGACCCCAAAATGACTTTTTTTTGAGACTGAGTCTCTCCGTAGTCCATGCTACCCTCGAACTCCTGATCTTCCTGCTGCCGCCCCTGGAGTGCTGAGATTATAGGTGTATGCTGCCAAGAGTACTAAATGTCCCAGCTTTAAAACACCATAATGGGACCAACCTTCTCTTCCTTAATGTGCAAAAAAGGACTAACATTACTTTTTCTAAGTTCTGACCCTGCCAGGCCTGTGCTTTTTCCATCCCCGGACTCTGGCTTTTGGATGTCAGTCTCCTCCATCTTCCCTCCTGCCCACATTCAAGCACCCTATCCTTCCTTCCTCCACACCACATTTCAAGTTGTCTCTCTTTGCCTTCACTCTTTTCTGCTGTCATTCTGCTTGAAGTTAACTCTATTCAAAAAGGGGCATCTACACTTCAGTGCCACGGACCACCTCCTATTCCCAGAGCTGACTGATGAAGATCAGGGGCCACACAACCCAGCTCGCCCCGCCTGCGTGCGGGCATCCAAGTGTTCAGGTTCTGATCAGATATTGGGCCCAGAGCTAAGCCTCAGTACTGAGAGGAGTGACAGGGGATCTGAAGTGATCCCTACTCTATTAAAATACAAAACAAAACAAAAAAACACACGCAGGGTCCAGTGTGGCTCATCATGACTGATCAGAACGCCCCCCTCTCAGACCAGCTGCAGAGCACGTGTCACCAACCAGGTGCCAAAGGAATTTAGAGAATTCTTCCCTGACAGAAAACCAAATGAAACACAGACAGTCTGAACTAGCAAGAAGGTCTGGAGCCATACGGGAAGCCAATGGGCACTGTGCTCGTAAATTCCTGCCGGGAGCGCCGGGGAATCCCAAGCATTCCCCCAGATGTGCCCCGTGTGCCCAGCTGCACCTTCCTCCTGTTCCGGCACACGTGGACGGGCTGCCAGGCCTGTTCCTGTCATTCACTCTCCGTCCTGAGCCCTCGGGGCCGAGACCCAGGAAACCCCTCAGGGACAGTAGTGTTCTTCAGCTGACAGAAACAGTCGGATTTGCTTTGTTGTGGGTAAGCACTGAGAGCTTTGAGCAGATAACACCTGACCCAACGTGCCACGAAGAAGGCCAAGGGCATGCTCAATGAGGGTAAGCCAAGGTCCTGAATTCAAAGTCCAATCTCCACCCCCTGCAAAAGAAAAACCACCTGGGAACAGCTTGGGTAGGAAGTCACAGGGGTCATGGGTCACAGTTTCTCTGCCTCCAGTCCACAGGGCACCTGGCAGGCAATGAGCCACCCACCCTGGGCAACAGACTTCCAGGAGAGGGGACGTCCTCATGTAATCTGCTTTGTCTATTAAAGCATCAAGACAGCAACCTACCATTGCTCATCAGTTCACTCCGCTTCAGAAAGAACTTTCCTCAGCTGCTCAACAGAATCTTCCTGCTTGCTAGCCCTGTAATCGCCCCTCCTTTAGAAGAAATTTAGTATTGGGGTGGGGAATGGAGCAATTCCTCCACTGAATCCCTTCCTCTCCCACCCCCAGTTTGCTCCGGTCTTTCCCTCTTCATTGCTTCCTAACACCAAGTTTGTCCCTGGGTTCTGGGCTTTATTTTGCAGACAGAATTTATTTTTGTGAGCTCTGTGTGCACAACTGGGTGTTCTCCCTGGAAAATGGAGAATAGAAACATGCTCCTCCAGGGGTGAAGAGGGCGTTCGGCATCCTAGTTTTTGCAGTCTTGTCTCAGCATCATCATTGCCTCTTTTCCTTCTTGCCTCAGTGCACTCATCAGTCATCATGGAATCTTGTGGTCTCAGTACTTGTTTGCTGTCCGATCTTCATGGGCCCACCATTGGTAGAGTGGGGTGTGAATGATTAAACCTCCTCTGCTGTTAGGCTGGGCCTTGGAGCAGTTTATCCTTTGGGTTAATAGAGAAAGACTGAGGGACACACTGGGAATGATGCTACACTTGATTTTAGACAAAAGGCAGGCTGGGAAGTGATGCAGGGAGTATTTATACCATAGGCTTTACTGACACCTGCAGCTGCTCCATGGGAGAAGAGTACCTCAAGGGGCTTAAGAGGAAAGGAGAGTTCTTCCCAGGAGCTGCACCTCTTCTCTCTCCAGGCTCCTAAACCACTGCCAAGGTTAAAGGGGAAATATTTCTTTTTTGTCGGTTGTGGGGCTTGAACTCTGGGCTTGGGTGCTGTCCTTGTGCTCTTCAGCTCAAGGCGAGTGCTCTACCGCTTGAGCCACAGCGCCACTTCCGGTTTTCTAGTGGTTTATTGGAGATAAGAGTCTCACAGACTTTCCTGCCCAGGCTGGCTTTGAACCGCTATCCTCAGATCTCAGTCTCCTGAGTAGCTAGGATTATAGGCATGAGCCACCAGCACCTGGCTAAATGGGAACTATTTCTAAGAGTAGTCTGTGTTACCCAAATAAGCAAGAGTGCAGACCTTGAGTAGGCCCTTATTTCTCCTGAACCTTGCACCCTTAACCCAAGGAACCTGACAGCCTTTAGCAAGCTGCCCTGGCAGGCGAGCTATGGTAGCATACTGACTGATGTTGGAAGCTTCGTGGTATAGTAAAGATTTCTGAAAGGCCAGGGGAATTGTGGGATGGGAGCCAGAGAACCACGTGTGAGTGTTAGCCAGTGTCAATGAGGAAGCCATCGCCCAGACCAAGTAAGCTCTCTTCTTGTTGGCTTTTGTGGTTATAAACATAGCCTTGCATGATGGTGAGCCAGATGTCATGGAGGAAGAAGGCAACATTAAAGTCTCAAACAAGATGACCCTTGATCAGCAAGAATTGTCTTCTTCAGGTCCAAATCTAAGATGAGGAAATGTAATTCCTCACACTGAGCTCACTTGCTTTTCATGAGGATGTTCTAGTCTGTTTAGTCAAAGTTGGCTGCTTCTTGTTGTTGTTATTGTTGTTTTTGTTTTGCAGAGCTGGGGCCTGAACTCAGGGCCTTGTGCTTGCCAAGCAAGTGCTCTTCCACTGAGCTAAATCCCAATCCCCACAGTTGGCATTTTTCACCAAGTATTTTTTACTGCTAGACAAGTTTCTTGTGAGTCTCAAAGTACAACTCCAAGTCTCATGGCAGTGTTAAAGATTTGGTCACCCCCGCCACGCCTCCCCCGCTCCAACCCCCGCCCCCCCATAGAACCCCTACTGCTTAGTCCTCCCCAACCCTGCTCAGCCTCCCCGCCTTGGTACACTGAGTGGGAAGCATTGCAAAGATGACTTATTTGGACTTTCTCCTACGGGAGTTAGGGGCATATGAGGAAGTTTCATTTTTAATTTGCAGTGCTTTGCTGGTCTGTCCTTAGAGGAAGAATTTCAAAGGCATCGCAATATTAAAGTAAAATTTGAATTTCTGCTATGAGGTCTCTAATCACTACTTCCTGATTTTGATTACTTGTTGTTAAACTCTCTCTCTTTTTTTAAAAATATAATTAGTGGCAGAGAAGATTAGAAAGAGGCTTTTATTTGGTTTTGATTGTTTAACCACAGTGTCAGCGAGCCCCCAAAATGAGCCAAGCCTTAGTTATGTTTATAATTTGTTCTTAAAAATAGACTTTGTTCCAGAACACAACATTGGAACTCCTGGATCAAGTTGTTGGAACTCCTGGATCTTTATGTTTACTTCTTAGAGTTAGCTTATTTCTAATTAGATAAAGAATACTTTTATCTTTCTCATCAAAACAGTTTTGTTCTACCGGGAATAGTATATGCCTACCAAGGCCATCCCAAGAATCCACTGAATATAGTTCAGACAGTATGTAATTGCATGTTATATACCATACCATCCTGGTTTTCAGACAAATCTATACCTCATCATGTTAATTATAAATACAAGAGCTCATGGTGTGCACTTGGGGAGCTGAGGCAGGAGAATGGAGAATCAAAGCCAGCCTGGGCTATGTACAGAGACCTTGTCTCAAAATAAAAGCAATTATTACTGCTGAGCATCAATGGCTCACACCTGCAATCCTAGCTATTCAGAAGGCTGAATTCTGAGGATTGTCATTCAAAGCCAGCCTGGGCAGAAAAGTCTGTGAATTGGCTTTTTTTTTTTTTCTGCCTGTCTTTCCATCTTTTTCTGAGTGGTTTATTGGAAATAAGAGTCTCACAGACTTTCCTGTCCAGGCTGGCTTTGAATTGTGATTCTCAGATCTCAGCCTCCTGAGTAGCTAGGATTATAGGCGGGAGCCACTAGCACCCAGGCTTGCTGGCAACTTTTATCCTTATGCAAAAACAGATTGTCTGGCCTACATTTAGAACCTGCTAAGAAGCTTTCTATCCATTGTGTCATGTAATTCTCTGATGACTGAAGAAGATAGTATGAACTGTATTTTTAAAATGAGGAATTTAAAACTCAGAAAAGGTAGGGCTGGGAAGGTGGCTCAGTGGTAGAGCGCTTGTCTTGCATGCATGAGGCCCTGGGTTCGATTCCTCAGCACCACATAAGCAGAAAAAAAAAAACTGGAAGTGGCACTGTGGCTCAAGTGGTAGAGTGCTAGCCTTGAGCTGGAGAGCTGAGGGACAACGCCCAGGCCCAGAGTTCAGGCACCACAACCGGACCCCCCCCCCAAAAAAAAAAAAACAACAAACAAACAAAAAAAAAACTCAGAAAAGGTGACCTGTTATAAATGGCAGAATTAGAGTTCCAGCAATGTAAACCCAAGTCTCTTGACTCCACATAGAGACACAAGAGCATTCCAGATACTGTGGGGACCCCACCCTCCAGATTCACTGTGATTTACAGTGGGGGAGGGGGGTCCTGCCCATTGTGAGGCACTTTTCCCATAGTAAGACAGGCTCCCGGGGCTGGGAAAGTGGCTCAGTGGTAGAATGCTTGCCTTGCATGCATGAGGCCTAGGTTTGATTTCTCAGCACCACATAAGCAGAAAAAAAACCGAAGTGGTGCTGTGGCTCAAGTGGTAGAGTGCTAGCCTTGAGCTGAAGAGCTGAGGGACAGCGCCCAGGCCCAGAGTTCAGGCCCCATGACCGACCAAATAAAAAAGACAGGCTCCCTTTCCCTTCCCCTTCCTGTTCTCAGGGATGCAGGAGGCGGCCAGGAGGTAACAGATGGAAAGACTGAATGTGCTTTGTAAACACAAACTATTAGATTATTACTTTCACAAATGTTAACTTCTTTAGTTCATCAGAGTTCTGGACAGGTCCTTCTCAGTGTTATTAAAAGAAATGAAATGTGGTGGAATTTTTAAAAAATTAATAACATTTGTCACAGTATTACCACATTGAACCCGAATCCTGGCATTTCCCTCAAAACCACTAAAAATTAGTTCTACTCAAGAAGACAGTTTGTCCCCATGGCAGTGAGTGGACAGTAGTACTCATTGCAAACTAGATTCTTGCTTATTAAATCAGTCTAGATTCCGAAGTTGGTATGTCACATTTTTTATGTAGCCCTACCAATAAACAAATCTAATCATTGTGATCCTGTGATCCTCCTCCTTCCCTGTCCTTCCACAACTCAAGCTGTGTTTAGTTCCTATTAGAACAAGGGTCTAAGTCCCACAGCCTTCCTGTTTCATGACTTCCTTCTAGCCTTTCCAACTAAGCAACGCCAGGGGCCAGGCCTTCCAGGGGCAGTGGCCAGCAGCCCTCATATGGTGACTGTCCTCTAGCCCCCTGGACCCCACCAGCCTGCAGATGACACTGCGCACTTTCACACTAGGGCCAGCCCAAGGGACTCTCTATAAGAGTTCCTTCACGCCTTCCTCAGTCCGACTGGAGGTCCCTGAAGAGGGGCCAAGGAGGCTTCTGAATTGGAAGTGTGCTTCGTAATCATGAGGCATGAGATTATTATTTCACCAATGTTTTGATCCTGGGAGGGGGACAGTCAGCATGGCTGCGGTCTTGGCTCCAGGGTTATGGCTTGTGTCATTGGCGTGCATGGCTAGCCTCAGTGACACCTGTGTGGGCATAAATGCTTTAAAAAAAAACAAACATTTAATACCAATACCAGCAGTTGAACTCAGTCTTGGTGCTCTCAGCTTTAGTCTACCTCTCGAGCCACAGCTCCAGTCCTCTTTTGTAAGCTTAGAATCCAACCATTTTGATTAATTTTGTTTATTCCTATTACTGAAAACAACTGATGAGAACTAAAGTTTAAGAGTTCAGATGGATCCATAGGGTCATGCACGACAACACAGAGAATCTGGGATCCAAGCTTTCTGATTTTAAAAAAATGGGCATGTGGGGTATGGCTCAATGGTACAGCGTTTGTCTGGCTCTTAAAAGGCTCTGGATTTCAGCCCCAGCACCAAAAGAAAAAAGACAAGAAGAGAGGGAAAGAAGGAAAGAAAAGAGAGGGAAGGGAAGAAAAGGGAGGGGAAAGCAGAGGAAGGGAGTGGAAGGAAGGGAAAGGAAAAGGAAAGATGTGTTGTCTAATTAAGAACATCTGAGAGAAAGCAGTGCTGGGTGAGGGACAGGCCCAGAGCATCAAATAGTAGCATTCTTTTTGCTGCTCTGAAATCAGGAATGGGAAATCAAAAGTCTTTGATCAAGTCTAGTACAGTGGCTCAAGCCTATAATCCTGGCTAATTGGGAGGTGGAAGGTAAGAGATCATGATTCAAGGCTAGCTCAGGCAAAACGTTTTGGAGACTATCTCAACCAATCACCAGGCACAGTAGCATACCCATCTCTTTTACACCCAGCAACACCTGGAAGCACAGGTTCAGAGGATTGCAGCCTATGCTAGCCCAAACATAAAGTGAGACCTGAGCTCAAAAATAACCAACAGGAAAAGGGGCAAGAGATGTAGCTCAAGTGGTAGCACACCTGCTTAGCAAACTAGAGCCTTGAGTGCAATCCCCTGTGCTGCCCCAAAGTATTCTCAGATGAAACCATGCAGAGTGAGCTTAGTGGGCAGTAACAGATGATCACTGCCCACCTTGCATCTGTAAAACCTTGTCAACCCCATGCCCCCACACCTTCCACCCTTAGTCTAGTCTTGCTAGTGTAACCACCTCTTCCTTTTGTTTCCTCAGCATTAATAATAAGCTGCAGCAGCCCGAGGCAGCCGCCGGGGTGTTAGACTATGCCATGAAACACTTTGGAGAGCTGGTAAGTGCCTCATTCCTTTTGGGAAATCAAGAGGTAGAGACATGGCTAAGCAGCCACTCATCTGCCCCTTAAGAAAACTAGTTGGCAATTCTATTGTTTTCCCCTTTTTGTAACAGTCTAACTCAGGCTTAAGGGTAAAAGAGACAACAGCTGTCAGGACTACATCCTTACTGAGCCTCATCAGAACACTGTGAATAGCTCTAACACATGCCTCACCCTCTGCTCAGTGCTCACCAGGACACTCTGAAGGACCTACCATTGTTAAACCATTTGGCAGATGAGGAATCTGTGCACCCAACAGGTTCAAGACCTGTCTGACCTAACAGAACAAATAAATAGAAGAAACAGGACTTGAACCAGGCTGGATTGGTGCCAGAGCTGGTATTTAACCTGACCAAAGTTGTCCTTGTAAGCTGTGGCTGATTGCATTGTGTCTGGACCACAATGAAAACTGCAGAAGAATCTGTAGCCAGTTCTCCCAGAAAGGAAAAAAAAATGCATTTTCTAATTAGACCTGATATTAAGGCACTTTCTGTTCCATTATTGCTTAGATAGCTGCTGCTTCATTGCTAATATTAAAACATTCCCCTTACTCCTTGGGGTTTTGAGAGGGTATTTTGATAATCCCAGAATTATAAAGCACTAACTTAATCAATTTAGCCTTGAATTCCTTAAAGACCAAGAAACTCTGAGGCCATATGTTTGATGAGGAGCCTTTTATTAATCGTGTGGATTACTTACATTGGTTTGCCTTAATCAAGAGCCAAGGGGTGAGAATGAAGAAAATTATGAATTCTTCAAAGGTTTGGTTTTTTTTTTATTAGATTGTCTAGGATTTTGTCTTGTACTGTGCGAGTAATTTGGACTGAAACTTTTAAGGTAATCCTTGAGCACATATTATTTGTCACTAGACTAACACAGTATCTTCGCAGATGACAAAATGGAAGGAAAAATGTTCCATCTATCTTTGCCGTAGTACTTGTTCCCAGAGGGCAGAAAGTACCCTCAGAAGTAGTGTATACCATACTCCATCGGGGCCAGCCTGTACTCAGCTGTCATGTCCCCAGAGCTTAGATCCCAGTATGTGCTAATGGAAATACGGGCTTACAGCACATGCTGGGCCGTAGGTGCTCTGCCAACAGAATGCCTATAGTCCAGTGCTCAGAATGCCAGCCATAAAGGAAAGTGTCTCCATCTCGAGTTCTAAGGTGGCCATTAGCCCTGGGATTATTGCTAAACTGTGGTGGATTTTCTGTTCTATTTAGGTAGCTGAATCATATTAAGCTTGACAATGGTTGGCTTTTTCTTGGCAGAGCCTGTGCTTTCTCAGCACAATTTATGCAACAGGAATCTCATTAGAATTTTATGTGATTCATTGCCTAAACCTTATAGTTTTCTGCAATCCATTGCAATTCACAATATCCTGCCCCCTGCTTGACCTGTTCCATATGCTGCTCCCTCTACTTTCTGATGGTTCACGGAGTGTGTGCCACGCATTAGTCACCTGCTCCTTGTGCAGAAATCTAACATGGGAAATTTACCCGGGCTCCATTTTATCTAAGATTTTACACTTTCTCTGTCAGTCACTCTTCTGTCCCTAAGTTCTGTCTTTTACATTTAGCCTAGGAGAGAGGCATTAGTCTAGGCAGGCTAAGGAGGTGGATCTTAGATAGTTTATCTTGCACAGAGCCATTATAGAAATGCATGTCAAGACTAGTATTGGAGAAAGGCAGTCGGAAGCAGGGGCAGCAGAGGGCATTGGCATTGCCAGTCCTCACTAGGAGGACGTATAGGTAGCAATATATGGTAGAAATGACCTTCCTTCCTCAGATCAGGCAGCTCAGCAGAGTGGTCATTAGTGTACAGACCACATGGGCATCAATTTTATTTAGAAAGAGGAAGGTAATGGGAGAAACTAATACGGGCCCTGCATTCTGTCTTGCACATTCATATCATTGTTAAAAAACTCCCTGGAGAGCCACTACCCTGGTCTAGTGGAGAAATAATCAATTACTGAGCTGATTAAGGCCAGAAGACAAACTGAGGTGGAATGCAGAAGGCAGGCATGGAAAACACATGGAACGGAGTCCCGGTTGAACGCTTGAAGCCCGTAGAGTGTCTTGCTCAAGTCTACAATCCCGTCGGCGTGGCACTCCGTCTGCCAGGGCAGTGGAATCCTGCCTTTGGCCCTGACGCTGGAAGGGTAGCCAAGCACCACACAGGAGGGAACACTGGACGGGAGACTTGCTGGGGGAGGGGAAGGTTGCCCAAAGAATTTTAAAAGTGGTAGAATTCTATTGTATTTTAAGTTATTTCCTGAACGCTTAAAAAAAATGCATGAAGAATTCAGAGAATCAGGAACTTTTAACAGTGAATTGTTTGTCTCAAAGAAGTGCAGATGTGTCTGTCATGTGTGCTGACCTTCCTGGCCTCAGGAAAGCGGCTGCCATCCCTGCCAGGCAGCCCAACATTCCCACCTTTACAGGAGCTCAGGTTGAAGCCCACTGTCCCTGTCCTCCTGGGGTTCCAGTGACCCCTAGTCAGGACAGGAAGTGGGGCTGGGGGTGGAGCATGGCCTGACACGAGCTCTGAGTTTAATCTGAGGATCTGACCTAGCCTTTCCACCTCCACGCAGCAGCCCACCTCCAGATACCCAGAAATGTTCCTCAGATCCAGCCCAGACCTACTGTGATGGTCACACGTCGTGCGCACCACAGACCACCCGAGGAAAGAAGCTGTGCGCGTGGCCTCTTGTTCTCTGTGATTCACGGGCATCTTCCTTCCAATTTGCAGGAGATCCAGGCTACCTGGTATGAGAAACTGCATGAGTGGGAGGACGCACTCGTGGCCTATGATAAGAAGATGGACACCAACAAGGATGACCCGGAGCTGATGCTGGGCCGTATGCGCTGCCTTGAGGCCTTGGGGGAATGGTGAGCCATGTCCAGAGATGGACTTGGTGGCCACGGGAGACTTGGTTTGGTTTGTTTTTTGGGGGGTTGATACTGGAGTTTGAACTCAGGACCATGTACAAGCTTACCTTGCTTGCTCGGCTAGCACTCCATCACTTGAGTCACGCCTCTAACTCTACTTTTTGCTGGTTATTTGGAAGGCAGTGACTTTCCTGTCTCAGCGGGCTTTAAAATTCTCCCTTCCAGATCTCAGCCTCCTGAATAGCTAGCTGGGCTTACAAGTGTGAGCACTACTCTTGGCTGAGAGACTGATGAGTCTTCCTCAGTCAGTTCTCTCTTCAGGTTATTGCTTTTATTCACTTGATATTTGTCTAGGAATCATCTGTCACTGTAGTCTTTTGAATATCTATTCTGTTTCAGCTGCCAAATAGAAAAGCAGAATGATTTTTCCAAACTGGCATTTGAACTCAGGGCCTCTAACTTGCTTTACCACTTGAGCCATGACCTTCCCCCCTCCCCCCGCCCCCAACAGGATTAGCTGTGGGTGTACTCCTTGTTGCTGCAACTACTTTACAGCTTTCAGACCTTGTCTGAACTAAACTAGTGAAGATCTCATGTTCTTTATCTACAATCTTGGTTTTTCTTTTTCTTTCTGTTTTTGGTTTTGGTTGGTTGTGGGTCTTGAACTCTGAGCATGGGCACTGCACTGTCCCTCAGCTCTTCAGTTCAAGCCCTCTACCACTTGAGCCACAGCACCACTGCTAGTTTTCTGGTGGTTTATTGGAAAGAAGAGTCTCATGGACTTTCCTGCCTCTGGGCTGGCTTTTGGTTTTTCTTTTTCTTAGGTCCTGGGGCTTGAACTCACCTGTGCAATGTCCCTGGACTAATTTGCTCAAGGCTCCACCACTTTGAGCCACAGCGCCCCTTCCGGTTTTCTGGTAGTTAATTGGAAATGAGAGTGTCACAGACTTTTCTGCCTGGGTTGGCTTTGAACCACAATCTTCAGATCTCAGACTCCTGAGTTGCTAGGATTACAGGCATGAGCCCTGCTTTTCTTCTTATTATAATGAGCTCTTGTTAATAACACTTTTAGAAACAGGAATAGACTGTCCTCTGTGAGCACTTTGCCTTTATAGGCTATTGCTTACTTCATGTATAGCGCTATGCCAAGATAAAGGATATCAAGAGAGAGAAAATCTAGTCTCTTCTGTGAAGGTGATGAGCCAAGTTACTAAGACTAAGAAGTCATCTTGCTACACCTACTTTACATGTACTTTTTTGGAAAAATAATCATTTTTATTCCTCAATCTAAAGGTTTTTTGTTTTTGTTGTTGTTGTTGTTTTTCAGTCCTGGGGCTTGAACTCAGGGACTGGGCACTGTCCCTGAGCTTCTTTTGCTCAAGACTAGCACTCTACACTTGAGCACAGCGCCACTTCTGGCTTTTTCTAATTATGTGGTACTGAGGAATGGAATCTAGGGTTTCATGCGTGCTAGGCAAGCCCTCTACCACTAAGCCACATTTGCAGCCCCAATATAAAGTCTTTAATATGCCAGACAACAATGGTTCATGCCTAGAGTTTACTGAGATCTGAGATAATGGTTGAGAGCACCAGCCTGAGGCAGATAAATCCACAAGACTGTTATCTCCAATTAACCAAAAAAAAAAAAAAAGCTGGAAGTGGGAGGTATGACTTGAGTGTTAGAGCGCTACAGACAGTGAGAGCACAAGGCCTAGGTTCAAACCCAGTCACACACACTCACACACACACACACACACACACATACACACACACTCACACACAAACACACACACACAGAATTTTTACTGAATCCCAACAGAAGATATTGGGATGTTTGTATGACTTTCCTGCCTGCCCCCAGAACCAGAGCTTTAACTCATGGCTTTCTGCTCACTTGGCTTTCTTGTTCATTGCTGGTTTTCTACCACTTGAGCCTTGCCCCCAGCACTTGTATGAAAATTTAATATCAGAGAATTCAGCTGTAGGCATTGGATCATTCAAAGATAGAAAGAGAGATGTGTAAAATTTTCTAGGCTAAGCATTATTAGGCAGATTCAAAAGTGTTGTAGACTTACTTGCATAAACATTTCATAATTCATTCCTATCCAGTCTGCTTCCTGAGTTTATACACAAAAGCTGTTTTAAGTCTGCCGGGTATCGTAAACAGTCCTAACTAGCAAATGGAGCTATTTAAATACAATTTAAAATGCATTTCTCAGTCACGCTTAGGATCATGAGATGGCTGTTGCCCTGGACAGTGCACGCTGACCATCTCCTCCCCAAACTCTGCTACACAGCGCCACTGGAGGCAAAAGACAGTGTGTTTAGAGTTAACCATGTTATTTCAAACACAGTTTTTTCTCCTTTCAAATCTGCTTTCCTTTAGCCATGTCTTCTTCAAAGAAAGATGGGACAAGATAAAAGTTGTTAGAATTTTGTTAGAATTTAGCTCTAACCAATTCCTGAAATGTTTAAGTGTTTCCCTGTGGCTGTTTGGTGTACATATGAATATCACAGCCTGGCTTTCAAAGTCTCGCTTTTTTGTTGTTTTGGTTTGGGGTTTGGTTTTTTAGGCAGTGTCTTATTATATACTCCTTCTGCCTTCAGCTCTCAATCTTCCTGCTTCAGCCTACTGAGTGCTAGGATTACAGGCTCAGCTTCAAAGCCTTTGTCTTTTTTATTGTGGCTTCAACCCAATTCTCCATTCCATTTCTGTATGGACTCTCTCTCAGATCTGACTTCTGGCCAAATTATTTGCTCTTCTCCAAACCCTGCATTTATTTGTCTAGTTCCTGGCACCACTGTCCTCTTCTGCTCCTTTTCTACTTTTTGAAAACCTCCCTACCCTACTTCCTTCTCAAAGTATTTTTTGGCCTTTCCCTTCCAAATACCCTTTCTTTCCAACTTAGAAATGACGCCCTCGCTGGCTAGGATCTCTCGCTGCATTGGAAGCGAGCTGAGATGTGATTACTGGAGGTGGGATTTCATCCAGTCCCCTCATCGTACTTGAGGAGACAGTATCTCAGAGATGACACAGTGGCCTGAGGTCTCCCAACACTGCACTTCTCAGTCCCACATACCTTTGCTCTCTTGGGCTCTTTCCAGTTTTATAATTACCTATAAAGTATAAGTGGCTAGTGGTGCTGACCAAGGGATTTAAGAATGTGGGAGACTAAATAGATTTAAAAAGAGATGAAAGAAGCAGAATTTTTTTCCTTATCATATGCAGGTTTTTTATATACTTCATTCTGTCAGGTCTGTTTAGAGTGCAATTTCTGAATTTCTTTTGCTTTAAGCATATCTATATTCTGAACCTGCCTAAGACAGGTGCTCGCCTGAAGTAGTCTCAGGAATAGTCTGGAATTGCCAGTGACTTAGGACTTCCCCTTTTCCCATATTCATGTGCCTCCAAGAAGCTGATCCCAGGGTCTTGCTAGGCAAATTCTGTATCAGTGAACCACACCCCACCCCTAAGAATTTGATTTTGTTTGATTTTGATACTGGGGTTTGAACTCCAGGTCTTGCATTCTACCATTTGCATTCTATCTATCTTTGAATGATCCAATGCCTACAGCTCCCAATCCTTTTTGCTTTTGTTACATTTTTAATAGGATCTTGCTTTTTGCCCTGGATGGTCTGGACCCACCATTCTCCTTTTATGTTTCCAGCATAGCTGGGCTGGCAGGTGCTTGCCACCACACCCAGCTTTTTATTGGTTGAGATGGTGGTCTCATGAACTTTTTGTCTAGGCTGGCCTTAAGTCTGGATCCACTCTATCTCTGCCTCCGGAGTAGCTGGTATTTTAGCTATGAGCCAATATGCCCAACCTGGAGAGTACAGTTTTAACCATCAGTAGAAAATCCCTCGTGTGTGTGTGTGTGCGTGTGTGTGTGTGTGTGTGCGTGTGTGTGTGTGTGTGTGTGTGCGTGTGTGTGTGTGTGCGTGTGTGTGTGTGTGCGCGTGCGTGCGTGCGTGCGTGCGTGCGTGCGCGCGCGCACTAGTCCTGGGCTTTTGAACTCAGGGCCTGGACACTGTCCCTAGGTCTTTCTGCTCATAGCTAATGCTCTTACTGTTTGAACCACAATTCTGCTTCTGGCTTTTTGTTCGTTAATTAGAAAAAAGAATCTCATGGACTTTCCTGCCCTGGCTGGCTTCAAATCTCAAACCTCAGATCTCAACCTCCTGAGTAGCTAGGATTACAGGCATGAGTCACTGGCGCCTGGCTGAAATTCCCTATTCTTGACAAAGCTTCTGCTCTATGTACTGGGATCTCTTAAGTACCATTTATATGTCAATATGTCATGGTCCTTATCCACACACTCAGATATTGCATAACACTGAGAATAAGCAGCGTATATGTTTCCAGTTGATGGACTATTGTCTTTCTTTTGTACAGATAGACTTCATGTGGACCTCATCTCAGACTGAATCCATTTGTCCAATACTGTTTTTAAGAGCCAGCTCTCACTATAGCTTTGAGCCCAAAATGAATGCCCAGATGTGTCTCTTTTGATTGCTTTCTCTGTAGATTTGCCAAAAGGAAAGAGCCCAGACTGTACTGGCAGAAGAGACAAGTTATTTAATATTTATGAAGGAGTCAGATGTTCAGGGTATTTTACATCACACAGTTAGATATGGTCCTTGATAAACTCACACTCAATTTATGAGCACCAATCCACAAGGAACACAAATAGCCCATCCACTTCTCTGTTATTTGACTGGGGAGGAAGTGCTTTGTAAAGGCTCCCAGTTTGAGGCAGGCTCTATCATGCTTATGCTTCCAGATGATCCCCAAGCAGGAGAGAAGGGCTGGTGGCTGTGGAGGAAATTTTGGGTAACCTGACTTCATGTTTCTTTGCCTTCAGGGGGCAGCTCCACCAGCAGTGCTGTGAAAAGTGGACGCTGGTGAATGATGAGACTCAAGCCAAGATGGCCCGGATGGCTGCTGCGGCCGCGTGGGGCTTAGGTAAGGCTCTGCCCAGGTACTCAGCCAAGATGGGGCAAGAGAAACTTGAGCTCTGTCAGAATGAGGCGTTGTGGTTGCAGGAAGGATGTCAATCAGTCCAAATGTAAATCCGAATTTCACATTTGCCCTTTTTACTCTGTGGTTTCAACTAGCTTGTAAGACATGAGTAAAAATGGATCCTCATGGGGAGGCTAAGGAAAGCTGCAGACAGGCATCAGAATGAGACTTGGTAGGTGAGGACCATATCCCTGCACTCCAGGGAGATACTTCTGACACCAGAAGTGTTGGATTTCTACCACATACCAACTTCCCTGGCAGACCTCAGCTGGGCATCCTGTGATCCAGTTCAGTTCCATTACTGTCTACCTGGAAATCGGGGTCAGACCCAAGAGCCTCTACCCGCTTCAGACACCAGGTGCTAGTGCCAGGCTGTGTCGCATTTCTAATTGAACTACTGTAAATCAGGATTCCCCAACCTCTTCCTCAAGTTTAATGATCTGTTAAGGTACCACACAGGACTCCAGGAATCACTTTACTTGTTTCATTCTGTTTTGTTGTGGTACTGGAGATTGAACTTGGACCTCAGGCCTGCTAGGTAACTGCTTTACCATTTGAACACCACCAGTCCTGTTTACCAGCATCTTGTGAAGAACACAGGTGAACACCTACAGCAGGGGAGGTCCAGAAGGGCCTTTAGCACAAAAGCTTCTCCCCCCTGTGGAGTTGGGGTGCAACTCTTTGAATCTCTTTGTTTGAGACATTCTTTTCTTTTTTGTGTGTCCCTTTCATGGGGCTTGAATCAAGTACATGAGCACTGTCCCTGGATTTTTGTGCTCAAGGTTAGCAATCTACCACTTGAGCCACAGATCTACTTCCAGATAGCTAGTGGTTAATTGGAGATAAGAATCTCATGGACTTTCCTGGTCAAACTGGCTTTTGAACCGTGATCCTCAGATCTCAGCCTCCTGAATAGCTAGAATTACAGATGTGAGCCACTGGTGCCCAGCATGTTTGAGAGCATTCTTACCACAAAGGAAATTCTAGAGTTTTGGGAACTGTATGCCAGGGAACAGAGACAAAGACCAAATATATTTCTTATACCACAGGGTATTTGTTTGTGTCCTCAACAAGATACTGGTTTATTTTTGTCTTTTAAGTGTGAAGACTAGAGATGGGTGGTCCTGGACAGGCATTTGAATCTCTATCATCAATAGTCTTTTTCCATTGGTCTGAATTGTGTACTTAGTCCATGTCATGATCCAGTGTGGTTATTGGAATTCCACCCATACTGTCTTTATTTCACACTGGAGTGAAAGGAGAAGGTGGCTGAGTATCTGCTTATTTCTTACTGTGGAGCTTCCCCAACATATGGAAGTAAAGAGAATAGTGATTAGACCCCCATTTGCCTTTCACCTCCAACAATTCCAAACATTTTGACCATTTTATTTCCTCTGCTTTCCATGCTGCCAGGCCCTTGCCCACCTCACTTCTTATCTTATCTCAGAGAATTGTAAAGCAGAGACTGTCCTTGAATCCCTATAGACATGTTGATTTCTTTTTTTTTTTTTTTTGGTCAGTTGTGGGTCCTGAACTCTGGGCCTGGCGCTGTCCCTCAGCTCTTCAGCTCAAAGCTAGTACTCTACCACTTGAGCCACAGCGCCACTTCCAGCCTTTTTCTGGTTTATGTAGTGCTGAGGAATTGAACCCAGGGCCTCATGCATGCATGTATGCAAGGCAAGCACTCTACCACTGAGCCACCTTCCCAGCTCCAGACATGTTGACTCTGACCCCAGCCGAGGGCTTGGCAAATGCAGGCTCCTCCTGAGAGGACAGGCAAGGACAGATAGGAATTCAAGGCTGCAAAACTCCTCCTGTGGAGTCTGGAGCACAGGGACACAACCGCCCACCTCCATTCTGTCCCTTCTGAGTAATAGAGAGACCCCTGAACTGGATCCAGAGCCTCTTTAAAAACAAATTACTTCCTGAGGAGTCATCCTTTGCTATCTGCCTTTGCCCAGAGGCATTGGGAGTGGGTGAGGCAATGGTCTGGAGAGGCAGAAAAACACCTTGTAAAATCTACAGCCTTACAGTTGACAGCAAATGAAGCTGATACTGTATGCAGATGGTGTGGGCAGTCCTGGCATTTGATACCTGTTCACCCTACAGGGAGGCCGGGGAAGGGGAATGCCGCCCCTCAGATTCAACCATTTCCCTAGTCTAAGATGGTACAAAGGCCTCTGCCTTAACCCAAACCATCTTTCTGTTCTAACAGAACATCTTAAAATATTTACCTCTTCCCTCCCGAGGCTAAGATATTGACAGAGTAAAAAGGCCAAATTATTGAATCCCATTCCCTATCTGTATAATGGCATACTCAGGAACAGGAACCTGTCTTTTTCAGTGTCCCACTAAACAGAAGTACTTGTCCTGTAGGGTCTGCAGGGTTTTCTAGGTTGGTTAGCGGCAGCATTAAGCCCATCTGATGTGGCTGTGCTGCTTCCTCTCATCTTCTGGGATGCTCTGGGGTAACAGTGGAGTCCTGTGTGTTGAAGACTGATGTGGCTTTGTTAATTGGCCCATACAATAGATAAGAGATCTGTGGGATTTGACACATCAGGCTCCCATTCATTCGTTGTAGCGCTAAATGAAAGTAAGCAATGGCACGCTCACGTGAGATGCTGCTCTAGCCCATGCAATGCTTCCGTGCTTGTGTTTGTGAACCAGGTCAGTGGGACAGCATGGAAGAGTACACCTGCATGATCCCTCGGGACACCCATGACGGGGCGTTTTATCGAGCTGTGCTGGCGTTACATCAGGACCTCTTCTCCTTGGCACAACAGGTAAAAACCTACATGTGTTCTTCCAGGCCTTCCAGCAGTCATGACCTGTTATCTCCTAAGTACATGAACCCGTGTAAATGTGCTCCTGAACCTCAGCTCTGCAGCTTCGATGCACAGTACTCATTGACAAGGCTGACTGCCAGACAGCAGGAGCTGATGTGTTCTGAGTATAGAAGGCAGATTCTGGAAGCTGTTGTGGCACTAGCATCTCTGATCATTACACCTTTTTGTCACCTTGCCTTAGCACTTGTAGTGACAGAGGCTGTTAAGTGTACCAGAGGAGGATTCAGAGAGCCATTGATCCCCACTGTATAGTAGAGTCAGTGACAGGGGGTCTAGCCACTCAGGGGGGCACGCATTGATTACCATCAAGGAAGCACAACCTGTGCTGACGTGCAGAATGAAATAATGAAGTGATACGTTCACCTTGTCAGGCACCAGGCCCTTGGATGAGGCGCTGTTGTAAACCATCCAAGCCCTTCAAGGTTGGGAACACAGTAATTAACCTTAAACATTCAGCAAAGGAAAAGCTCCACAGGATGGGTTTTAATTGATGGAGCACAAAAGACTCGAAGTCTTATGGCATCTCTGGGCTGACATATAAGATCTAGGTCTTCTGGGCCAGAGACCCAAGAGCCCCATCCCCTGGGACGGTCCAGGAGGCACCTCTTCATGAGGACCGGGTGACTGGAAGCCAGATGACCCCCTAGAGCCATCCAAGTATGTACAATCTGTTTTCACAATGTGCTCAGCAAAGAAAAAAACATAAGAAGGTGTCCTCCAGAGATGCAAGAACGCAGATTCCATTTCCCAGTTATTTTTTTTCTTTCTCTCCACACGAGGTTGCGTGTGTTACCTTACACTTTTCAGATGCCACATACTTCTGTCATTAATAAAAAATTGGATCATGTCCTCAATACATTCAGATCTGGGGAAAGGTTTCTTGCTGTCTTTGGTGAATTTTTCTCTTCACTGGGATTTAAGCAAAACAGCTAGTTTCTGCAACTACTTAGGAATTCCTAGTGTGACCTTAAGTTCTCAAGTGCAGAGCCCAGTTCTAGAGATTCTTTCTTTGTCTCTTAGTGCATTGACAAGGCCAGGGACCTGCTGGATGCTGAATTAACAGCAATGGCAGGAGAGAGCTACAGCCGGGCATATGGGGTAAGTACACATTGTCACTTTTGAGATTCACTTTAGTTCTGTTTTCAGAGTGGATAATTGAGAATTCAAAGTGCTGAGAACAGGTGTGTTTTCTGAAGTCAGCAAATAACCTGACATCAGAAGGGATGATTAAAATGAATTGTGGCTTTTGGGTTGTTCATGCAATAATTATATTGGAATGGATTTGCTTCCATCAGGCCATGGTTTCTTGCCACATGCTGTCTGAACTGGAGGAAGTGATCCAGTACAAACTTGTCCCCGAGCGGCGAGAGATCATCCGCCAGATTTGGTGGGAAAGACTTCAGGTGAGCAGTCAGGCGTCTCTGGTTCCTTGCCTGGGGACCCCGCCCTCCTGCTCTTTCTCGCTGTTCCCACCTTCTCTATTGAGCAGAACCCTCATCCCAGCTTGAGCTGTGAGAGAACCGCCAATTGTGCAAACCCCTCTTACCCTTCTCTAAGAGGAAAAGAAAATCCGGTAGCATGGTCGAACACTTGTCTAGCAAGTGAATGGCTCTTAGTTCAAACTCAAGGGTACTGTCAAAAAAAAAAAAAGAAGAAGAAGAAAGTGTACTTAGAACCAGCCAGTCATTACTCCTAACCTCGCAATCATGTGGAGAGCCACTCTCCAGTACAACCCCCTTGCAGAAGCAGTTCTCAACTACCAGCTATGGCCAGTAACAGTTCCTTAGGTCAGAGGCCTCCCAGCTCCTCTGTTCAGACTTCCTTCCACTGCAGTTTTCCTTTGTAGAAACCTTTGGCCTTTCAGGGTAGTGTTCTGATCATCATAGTTTGAGGAGCTGCCAACCCACCGACCTAGGAGGGTCTCCAGTGCTCTTGGGCAGGACTCCCAGCCCTCCCGCCTCTTGGATAGTTTGGAGAGGAAGATCATCAGCAAGAGAGAAAGTAAACTGAGGGCTAATTCAATGATAGAGCACTTGCTTAGCACACCTGAGGCCCTGAGTTCTATCCCAAGCACCAAAAGAGAGAAAGGGAGCCCCCTTTAGCCACTCCAAGAACCACTGGTCTCTCTCTCTCTGCTTCTCACAGTGGATCTCTTCCATTAATAAAACCATTTCCTTTTAACTAGCTCTACCCCTCATTCTAAATTCTATCTCTGGATCAGTTGAGCTTTGTGCTTCCAAGCTTTTAGGTAGCCTGCGACAGACCTTTTGACTCCAAGCTACATTCCTGTCTAGGAAGCTCAGGGCACATTCCTCTGGCCAGGAAAGAGCAGCAGGCAGAGGAATGCCTGTGCATCCACCGTTTATGGCTCTGATATGAGCACATACAGTTCTTCCCCTTGTTTTATTAGTAATTATGAAATGCCCAGTAAATGTTTTGATGGAAAATTGTCTCCTGGGCACCAGAAGGAATTCCACAAAGCAAGCATTTCCCACTTGGCTTGTCCACACCCTGGTGTCTTTAAGTGTGATGGAATGAGTAGTTTCCGAATCAGAGATGCAGTGATTCTTCAGACTTTTTTTTTCTTTTTTTTTTTTTTTTTTTTTTTTTTTTTTTTTTTTTTTATTTTATTTTTTTATTGTAAAGCTACTATACAGAGGGTTACAGTTACATGAGTGAGGTAATGAGTACACTTCCTCTTGAACATTGTTACCCCCTCCATTGTTTTCCCCCTACCATCCCCTCCCTCCCTCCCTTCCCCGAGGTTCTTTTTTTTTTTTTTTGATTGTGATTAAATGATTACATAATTTCAAAGTCACAAGTTCATTCTAACTTCCCTGGAGCAAATTGTCTACCACAGTCTGTAATATATAACAGTGTTCACATGTTATATACCATATTTGTGATCAGCAGCATGAGGATATTTAGTAGTGGTTCAACCAGATGAGCGGGAGTTCTTTGTTTCTTAAGTCCTGTTAGTTTTGTCGTATCACTAACCTTTTGGATTTAGCATCCACTTATGAGGGAGACCATGTACCGTTTGTCTCTTCGTTCTTGGCTTACCTCGCTCAACATGATTCCTTCTAGCTCCATCCATTTCCCTGCAAATGCCATTATTTTGTCATTTCTAATGGCTGCATAATATTCCATTGTGTATAGATACCACAATTTTTGGATCCATTCATCTGTGGTGGGGCACCTAGGTTGTTTCCATATCCTAGCTATTGCGAACAGTGCTGCAATAAACATGGAGGTGCACGTGTCCTTGTATATTGGTTCCTGTTGTTCAGGGTAGATGCCTAGAAGTGGTATGACTGGGTCGTAAGGGAGGTCAATCTTTAGCTTTCTAAGGACCCTCCAGACTGCTTTCCAAAGTGGTTGTATAAGTGTACATTCCCACCAGCAGTGTAATAGGGTTCCTCTTTCTCCACATCCCCTCCAGCATTTGTCGTTGGCTGATTTGTGGATGTGGGACATTCTGACTGGGGTAAGGTGGTATCTCAGGGTTGTCTTTATTTGCATTTCCTTCACCACCAGGGATGATGAACATTTCCTCATGTGTTTCTTTGCCATTTTTATTTCTTCATTTGAGAAGTCCCTCTTTAGTTCCCTTGCCCATTTAGTAATTGGTTTGTTAGGTTTGGGAGGGATTAGTTTCTTGAGTTCCCTGTATATACAGGATGTTAACCCCTTGTCTGATATATTGCTGGTAAATATTTTTTCCCAATTAGTTGGTTGTCTTTCTAGCTTAGTTGCGATAGATTTAGCTGTGCAGAAGCTTTTTATTTTAAGGTAGTCCCATTTGTCGAGTCTCTCTCCAACTTGTTGTGACCCTGGGACTCTGTTCAGGAAGTTCCTTCCTGTGCCTATTAGTTCAAGTGTCCCTCCTACTCTGTCCTGCAGTAGTTTCAGAGATTCAGGTTTAATGTTAAGGTCTTTAATCCATTTTGAGTTGATGTTGGTGCATAGTGATAGGCTGGGGTCCACTTTTAGTTTTCTGCATGTGGCTGCCCAGTTTTCCCAGCACCAGCAGTTGAAGAGGCTGTGTTTCTTCCATTGTATGTCTTTGGCTCCTTTGTCGAATATCAGCTGGCTGTAGGCCTGTGGATTTATATCTGGATCTTCTATTCTGTTCCATTGGTCTTCGGGTCTGTTTTTGTGCCAGTACCATGCTGTCTTTGTGATTATAGCTCTGTAGTAGAGTTTGAAGTTCGGCATGGATAGCCCTCCCATATTGTCTTTATCCCCTAGAATTGTTTTGGCTATTCTAGGTCTTTTGTTGTTCCATATAAATTTTTGGACTGTTTTCTGTATTTCAGTGATGTACGTCATTGGGATTTTAATAGGAATTGCATTGAATTTGTATATTAATTTTGGAAGTATCACCATCTTTACTATATTAAGTCGGCCTATCCAAGAGCATGGGAGGTCTTTCCATTTCCTAGTGTCTTCTGCAATTTCTTTCTTTAACTTTTTATAGTTCTCATTAAATAGTTCTTTTACATCTTTGGTTAGGTTAATTCCTAAATATTTTATTTTTTGGGAGGTTATTGTGAATGGGGTTGCTCCCTTTATTTCCCTCTCTTCCTGTGCGTTATCAGTGTATAGGAAGGCAACTGATTTTTGTGGGTTTATTTTGTATCCTGCTATTTTGCCGAAGTGACTTATGATTTCTAAAAGTTTGGGGATGGAGTTTTTGGGATCGTGGAGGTATAGTATCATGTCGTCTGCAAAAAGGGATAGTTTCACTTCTTCTTTCCCTATGCGGATCCCTTTAATGTCTTTTTCTTGCCTTATTGCCCTGGCTAAGGGTTCTAGGACTATGTTGAAGAGGAGTGGAGACAGTGGACATCCTTGCCTTGTTCCTGTTTTTAGGAGGATTGGTTGTAGCTTTTCCCCATTAAGTATAATATTGGCTATTGGTCTGTCATAAATGGCTTTTATTGTTTTTAGAAATGTTCCTTCTATTCCTATTTTCTCCAGAGCTTTTAGCATGAATGAATGTTGAATTTTATCAAAGGCCTTTTCTGCATCTGTGGCGATAATCATGTGATTCTTGACCTTGGCTCTGTTGATATGCTGGATTACATTTATTGACTTACGTATGTTAAACCATCCCTGTGTCTCTGGGATGAAGCCTACCTGATCATGGTGTATTATTTTTTTTATGTGTTTCTGGATTCTGTTAGCTAGAATCTTGTTAAGGATCTTTGCATCTGTGTTCATCAAGGAGATTGGCTGTAATTCTCCTTTTTGGTTGGGTCTTTGCCTGGTTTGGGGATGAGTGTGATATTGGCTTCGTAGAATGAGTTTGGGATAGCTCCCTCCTTCTCTGTTTCTCTGAAGAGCTTGAGGAGTATGGGTATTAGTTCTTCTTTAAAGGTCTTATAGAATTCTGCTGTGAATCCATCTGGTCCTGGGCTTTTTTTTGTTGGAAGACTTTTGATAGCTTCCTGTATCTCATTATAGGATATTGGCTTATTTAATTGGTTAACTTCTTCTTTGCTCAGTTTGGGTAACTTGTATTTCTCTAAAAATGCATCCATTTCCGCCAGATTTTCTTCCTTTAGAGAGTATAGCTTTTGAAAGTAGTCTGTTAGAATTGTTTGGATATCTTGGGTACGTGTTGTGATGTTTCCTGTGGCATCCCTAATCCTATTAATATGGGTTTCCTCTCTTCTTTTTTTAATTAATCTTGCCAACGGGCCATCAATTTTGTTTATTTTTTCAAAGAACCAGCTTTTTGTTTGGTTTATTTTGGTTATGGTTTTCTGATTTTCTAATTGGTTAATCTCTGCTCTCAATTTGGTTATCTGGCTTCGTCTAGTAGCTTTAGGTCCCATTTTTTCTTGTTTTTCTAGCTGTTTTAGTTG
Organism: Dipodomys spectabilis; assembly: GCF_019054845.1. NCBI lineage: Eukaryota > Metazoa > Chordata > Mammalia > Rodentia > Heteromyidae > Dipodomys > Dipodomys spectabilis. The sequence continues at coordinate 3,441,068 of NW_024870865.1, read as the reverse complement.
CAACATGAGATTATTTACTTGGTCTGTCTCCATTCTCTTGATGTGGGCACTGAGGGCAATAAATTTGCCCCTCAGGACTGCTTTTGCTGTGTCCCACAAGTTTCTTTGTGAGGTGTTTTCATTTTCATTGAGTTCTAGGAAATGCTTTATTTCTTCTCTGATCTCTTCTGTTACCCAGGCCTTGTTAAGGAGTGTGCTGTTCAATTTCCATGTATTAGAGAAATTTCTGCGGTATGCTTTGTTATTGAGAGCTAGCTTGATTCCACTGTGGTCAGATAGGATACAGGGGATTATGTCGATCCCTTTGTATTTGCTTAAGTTCCTTGAATGAACTATGATATGGTCTATTTTGGAGAAAGTTCCATGAGCTGCTGAGAAGAATGTGTACTGTGTTGTTTTAGGGTGAAATACTCGGTAGATGTCAGTTAATTCCGCTTGAAGTATGGCCTCACTTAATTCGGTAGCTTCTTTGCCAATCCTCTGGTTGGTAGACCTGTCCTTTGGTGAGAGTGGCGTGTTAAAGTCTCCTAGTATTATCGTATTGGGATCTATTTTATTCTGTAAGTTTGAGAGCATTTGTTTAACATATCTGGGTGCACCGATATTTGGGGCATATAAGTTGATGATGGTTATATCCTCCTCTTGGATTGTTCCCTTTATTAATATGTAGTGTCCGTCCTTGTCTTTCTGTACTGATTTTAATGAAAAGTTTATTTTGTCAGATATCAGGATAGCTACACCTGCTTTCTTATTGGGGGAATTTGATTGGTAGATCCTTTTCCACCCCTTCACTCTGAGTTTGTTTGTATGTTTGGCTGAGAGGTGGGTCTCCTGAAGGCAACAGATGGATGGGTCTTGTTTTCTGATCCAGTCCTCAGTACGTTTTCTTTTAATTGGCGAATTCAGCCCATTTATATTAAGAGAAAGTATAGAGAGATGCATTGTTGTCCCTGCCATTCCGTTTTCCTAAGTTTTTCTTCTTTCCTTTCCTCCTGTGCTTGCTCAGTTAGACTTTGAGTAATGCCTGTTTGGGGCAGGTCCCAGTTCCTGGTTGCTTTCTTCAGGTTGTGTCCCCCCTCTTAGAATTCTTTGTAATGCTGGCTTAATGTTTATGTATTCATTTAGTTTTTCTTTGCTATTAAAAGTTTTCAGTTCTCCATCAAATGTGAATGCTAGCTTTGCCGGGTATATCAGTCTGGGTTGGCAGTTATTGGCTCTCAGGGCTCGTATGGTGCTTTCCCAGGCTTTTCTTGCATTCATTGTTTGTGTGGAGAGATCTGCAGTGATTCTAATTTTTTTCCCGTTGTAGTATAGCTCCTTCTTCATTTTTGCTGCATGCAGGATTGTTTCCTTATTATTCAGATCCATCATTGTTACTATTATGTGCCTAGAAGTGTTTCTCCTGGGATCTTGCTTGTTGGGTGTTCGATAAGCTTTTGTGATGTAGTTAAGATGGTCGTTTTTGAGGTGGGGAAAATTTTCATTGACTATCTTGTTAAATAGGTGTTGCATTCCCTTGCTCTGGAATTCCTCACCTTCGTCCACTCCGATTATGCGAAGGTTAAATTTTTTAGCATTATCTGCTTGCTCTTGAATTTCCCTTTGGTTTAATTTGAGTGATTTTTCCATATCTGTCACTTTTTGGTCCAGTTGGTGTATTCTGTCTTCTGTATCTGACACTCTACCTTCCATTTCATTCACTCTGTTGACCGTGGCTTCTATTGTGGTTTGCATGGTGGAAATGGATCCCTTTATGGATTCAATGTTGGTTCTCAGAGTACTGATCTCACCTCTCAATGAGGTGATATCAGTATGCATTACCTCTAATTTGGCGTTTATCTCACTTCTTACTGAGGTTTGTGCAGCTTCTATTTTTGCATCCAATTTTTGTTTGATATCCTGTATATCTTTTGATAGTTCATCCTTGTGCTCTTTCAATTTCTGATCCATTTCTCGCTTTATTTCTTGAGTCATTGCCTCCAGCAACCCTTGGATGTAGTTTTTGTCTTCCATTCCTGCTTTGCTCCCACTGGGGCTCTCCCCTGCGTGGCTGCTGGCTTTTGAGGTGAGCTTGCTGTCCTGGGTAGTGGTAAACCTTGTGATTTTTCTCTGTGATTTTCGCATGGGGGTTCAGGAGACTGCTCTTCAATCTTGTTTTGGTGTGTCTGTCTTTGCTTGGTTGCTGATTCTCTATTGGTAGAGAGAGTCTGTGCCTGATCTGGATTCTGTTGGGAGCCTATTTCCAGCTGCTATTCACTTAGGATTCTCAGCTCTCTGCTGTAGCAATTCCCGCCTTTGGAAGGGTTGAGCAGCCTAGACTGCTTGTGTTTGCTCCTGCGGGTGCTCTTGGGAAGATCAGATGCTCTGGATGCACTCTCCCAAATACTGGAGTCTGCTATGGGCTCCTGATGTGTTTTTGTTTGTTTGTTTTGGGCTGGTTGTGGGCTTGAACTCTAGGTTTGGGTGCTGTCCCTCAGCTCTTCAGCTCAGGGCTGGCACCCTACCATTTGAGCCACAGCCCCACTTCTGACCCTTTTTGCTTTGTTCAGGCGCCGGTCCCCTGGCCTGGTTCCGGCCCCAGCCTGGAGCGCGCTCGTTAGGCCTGTGCTAATGTGTATACCACCTTGGTTATGCAGCCTGGAGGACACAGTTCAAATTTCTTCTACTGTTGGTAGTCTTGACCCAGGGGCACTGTTCCTGGCTTGAGCATTTAAGCTCCCTTCCCGGGGCGCTCTTGCTCTGGCCTGGCCAGCAGAGTGTGCTCCACCGGCTGGTGGGGCTCTCGAACAGTTCCCAGTTTTAGTGGGTCCTGTGGTCCGGGTGTTGGGGTAGGGAGTCTAGGTCAGGGTCTGGGGATTCCCTCCAGCTCTGGTCTCCCTTGATGGATTCCCTGTCCCCTGATGGGTACTCACCCTGTAGGTCGTCAGTTGTTGTTGCAGTCCGTCAGTTGTTGTTGCAGTCCGAGTTCAGTTGGGGTGGTTGCGGGCTGGGTTGGGCGGCCCCCCGCCGGGTCGTTGCGATCGCGATTGGGCGGGTGTTCTGTGGACAGGTCCCTTTGTGGCGCTGCTGGTGCCGGGCGGCTTTGGCGGGATGGAGCCTCTCCGCTCCGGTGGAGAGTGATGGGTGGGGTGGGATCCTCCTGGAGACTCCCGGCTGGTAGGTTTCTCTGTTCCTGGCGATCCGCTGTTCTGCAATCCGGTACCTGGTGATCTGCAAGCAGCCCCCTGTGTCTCTGTGGCTCCGGCAGCCCCTGCCGGGCCGGCTGGCCGGCGGCTTGGCGCACTGCCGCGCGGCCAGTAAAGGTTGGGGGAGGGGTCTTCGCTCTTCTCTGTTCTGAAATTCTTCTTTTCCTCTCTTTCTTTTTTTGTTATTTTCCACCTCTGGTTTTTCTCTGAGTGTTCGTCTTTTTGTTGTTGTCGGTCTCTTGGGGAGATTAAAGGTTGGAACTCGAACTCTCTTTTTGGTTGGAGAGAGCTGTGGCGTTTCCCTACTGCCCCGTCGCCATCTTGAGCACAGTCTCCAGACTTTTTTTTTTCAAATGGGATTTATAAATATAGAGTTGGAGGAGGATAGATGAATGAGTTCTGACTTTGCCCCGAACACCATGATTGCCTTAAGCCTTCATGACTTCCTCCGGGAAAGTCATGCAGGGAGCAACATGCTTTTTGGCCCACAAAATTCTTTCTACATCGGGGAGAAAGCTGCCACTGATGAGACATAATCAAAACTACCACTCCATGTGCTTTTTTTTTCTGATTTTCTAACTTTTCAAATCATTGTTGTCATACTTTATGGAATGAAAAGCTTTTATCCAAGGCTAAAATTAAAGCATTGCTCTGTGGTGGAAACTTGGCTCTGGTGGCTGGCTGGCTGTCAGAATGGACTGCCTGGGCTGGAAAGCCGCCATCTTGTGGTCAAGTCATTAAGATTAAAATCTCCAGCCAGTATCTGCCACGGAGCAAATTAAGAGGCCAGCCTTGGCTGCACTGGGTGCCTCAGGCTCTCAGTCAGGTTCAGGTTGCCCCTGTCACGTGGGAAACCCAGGGAACTCTGCTGCTAGACTGGCTGTTTCTATTGAGGACAGCTCCATGGGTTCCTGGCATTTGGCTCTGAAGCAGCAGATCTTAGGAACCCATCTCCCATCCCTAATCCGACTTCACAGAAAAGGAAAAAAAAGAAGCTTACTTCTAACAAGCATTTGGTATAAAATTAGCTTAGTCCTTTGATATTGATTAATTTTCTGTGTTTTTCCATTGAGGCCTTTCTCTTTCCATATGTAAGGATTTCTCTTTTTTCATTTTTGTGCCAATACTGGGGCTTAAACTTGGGGCCTGGCACTATCCTTGAGCTTTTTTGCTCAAGGCTAATGCTTTACCACTTGAGCCATAGCTCCACTTCCAGCTTTTGGGGGGGTTAACTGGAGATAAAAGTCTCACAGAAGCTGGGTGCTGGTGGTTCACGCCTATACTTCTAACTACTCAAAAGGCTGAAATCTGAGGCTCCCAGTTCAAAGCCGGTCCAGGCAGGAAAGATCGTGAGACTCTTACATCTCTAATTAACCACCAGAAAACTAGAAGTGGTGCTGTGGCTCAAAGTGGTAGAGCACTAGTCTTGAACAAAAGGGCTCAGGGACAGTATTTAGGCCCAAGTTCAAGCTCTATGACTAACTGAAAAAAAAAAAAGAATCTCAGAGACTTTCATGCTTAGTCTGGCTTTGAACCACGTACCTCAGATCTTAGCCTCCTGAGTAGCTAGGATTATAAGGTGTGATCTCCAGCAGCCTGTTTCAACTTCTTATACATTTAATTCATATTTAGATTTTGAATGGTAGATTTTAAGTTTAATTTCTTTGTCAGTGATAGTCATCTTCAACCAGACTAAAAGCAAAATAGTTAAAAATGTATTATTAGCACAAAAGTACTTGATTATAGGCTCATACCTATAATCCTAGCTACTCAGGAGGCTGAGATCTGAGGTTTTCAGTTTAGAACTAGCCTGAGCTGGAAGGTACATGAGACTTATCTTCAGTTAACCACAAAAGGAAAAAAAAAAAAAAGAGCTCAAGGACAGTGCCCAAGCCCTGAGTTCAAGCCCAGGACTGGCAATAATAGTAATAGTAATAATAATAATAGCTTGAATTAATTTAATTCATTTAATCCTCACCATAACCCTGTGAAGTTGTTACTAGTTTGACTACAGATCATTCACCAAAGAGGGTAAGTAATGCCCAAAGGGACACAGTGGCAGAGCCAGGCTTCAAGTTCTTTGCCCCATTTCCAACTGCCTTTCAAACTGTTGTGAAATCCCTACAATGTATTTCATTTCATTCACAGTATCTCTAACTTGAGAAAGTTCACATTGTATCAGTGAATTCCCTTTTTGGTTCCAAGTAGATTTCCTTGGTGGTTGTAGAAGGGTAAGGTAGAAAGACAGGCCTAACCCTCCTTTCTGAATGTTCCCTGAATGTTCCAGGGCTGCCAACGTATTGTGGAGGACTGGCAGAAAATCCTCATGGTTCGGTCCCTTGTGGTCAACCCTCATGAGGACATGAGAACCTGGCTCAAATATGCAAGCCTGTGTGGCAAAAGTGGCAGGCTGGTGAGTAACCCCACCACCTAGCAGGGTGCTGCTCTTGGCCCAGGTCTGTTTATAACTTGTCCTTTCTTGCTTTGAAGGCTCTTGCTCATAAAACTTTAGTATTGCTTCTGGGAGTCGATCCATCTCGGCAGCTTGACCATCCTCTGCCCACAGTTCACCCCCAGGTGACCTATGCCTACATGAAAAATATGTGGAAGAGTGCTCGGAAGGTAGGTACCCAAATCAACCCGTCAGAGAACACCCTCTCCAGAATGCCCGCCTGATCTGCCTCACATTGCCAGAGAGGAGCCAGAATCCTCACCACCTCTCCGCAGGATCAGGGTTTCTTCCTGGTTCCACAGAGGGGATCATAGGCAAGGATCTGCGCAAGTGTCATTGGCCAAAGCAATGAGGGCAGTCATCGTTTCCAGAAAGGGCTAGGACATAAAAATAAAAGACATAATTTTTAAAAGAAGGCAGGCTCTTCATGAAAAAAATACAGACTAAGTTGGTCTTTTGTAAGACCAATTTGATTTTCTCAGACTTCTCGGCTCCTTTCCTGTCATCAATTTGGATTCCAAAGCAACAACCTTTGGGGTACAATGCTGAAAGGAAGAGGGAAAATTATCTCAAAGCCAATGTAAAATTCCTTTTTATTTACAGACCAGCCACTGGGAAACAGATGTGGCTCTTGGTGTTTGTTTTTGTTTTTCTTTTTTAAACAATCTCCCTGGATGATGGAGGTGATTACAAAAAAGTAAGCCCTAGAGGCAAATCCCACCTGTTTTGGCTCCTCCTCACCATGTCTTTACCAAAAGAGAAAGGGAGCTTCAGCCTTCTCTTGTCCTTGTCCCCCACTAGTGCCCCTAATGAGAAAGGAATGAAACCTCAGCGTGGGCCCATGCTGTAGAAAGAGCTGATAGCATCGTAGTTGTATCTGCAAAGGAGACTAAAAGGTCCTTGGACTGATTTAGGACCTAACTTCTTTTATAGATGGCTGACTCCATGTGACTTTGAATGCTACCCAAATAAGATCAGCAGCCCTGCACCCTGGCACCTGGCCTTTAGTGCCAGGTCACCTGGTCATTACTAATGACCCATTTTCTTCTCCAGGCATGCAATTGGATGATTTTGTGGTTTTGAGTTTTTGTTTGTGTTTGTGTTTTTGTTTAGTCCTGTGGTTTTTGTTTTTGTTTGATACTGGGGCTTGAACTTAGGACCTAGGCTCTGTCCCTGAACTTTTCTGCTCAAGGCTAGCTCTCTACCATTTTGAGCTACAGCTCCATTCCTGGCTTTTTGGTGGTTAGAGATAAGAGTCTCACAGACTGTCTTGCCTGGGCTGCCTTTGAATCCCAATCCTCAGATCTCAGCCTCCTAAGTAGCTAGGATTATAGGCATGAGCCACCTGTGCATATATTTTTATTTTTATTGTTTTTTTGTTTGTTTGTTTTTGTATGAATCTTGAACTCTGGGCCTGGGTGCTACTCCTCAGCTCTTCAACTCAAGGCTAACACTCTACCACTTGAGCCACAGCACCACTTCCGGCTTTTTCCATTCATGTAGTGCTGAGGAATCAAACCCAGGGCCTCATACATGCAAGGCAAGCACGCTACCACTGGGCCACCTTCCCAGCCCCATATATTTTTATTTTTTAGTTTCTGACCCTCCCAAACCATAGCATTTCTAACTTAAAGTTTGACATCTAGGCGGTGAGACAGAAGGCACTGGGTTGACTCCCTCTGCCTCCTTTCTACACATGGCCTCAAGTCTTTGCCTATCTTCCTGAAGGCAGCGTGATCTTGACCAAAGAGTGTCTTCTCCCAACACGACCAAAGCATGAATTCGCCACAAAATGTTGCTTAGTAGCTCAAACTATCACGTTCTTTTGGCTCTTGACACCAATTAATTCCTTACATTAAAATTTGTGGATTTGGTCCTGGCCTCCAAGCCAGAGATTTTCATTTCCCTTCCAGGCCACCTTCACCTCATGACATGTAAAAAAAAAAAAACCAAAAAACTTCTTAGGCAAGGTAGGGTAGCTCATGCCTTTCACCCTAGCTACTTGTAAAATAGAGATCAGGAGGATTGTCCTTTGAGCCTCTGAGGCAAGAAGTTAGCGAGAACCCATCTCAAGCAATAAGTCAGATGTGGCTCACATTCCTTGGTCTCACCTACATGGGAAGTTGTATAACTAAATAAGCAAATTTTGCATGGTGGTATTTTTTTCTTTCCCTCCTACAGCAAAGAGCACATAGCTTCTTTCACATGCTGTTTCCCTTCCCTAAGTTAGTGAATACAGAGGTTGGCGTTTTCCCCTCAAGCTTTAGAATTTTGTGCCTTCAATCCCCATCTTGGGTGTCCTTTAGAAAATAGTGTTGGACCCTATTTATTAAAATGCTGTGTGCATTAGATGCAGCAGGCCTCTAGGTCTAGATTCTACAGCTCTTCCCCAGGGCAGCTGCCTGCTCTTAACTCAGTGCCTTCTGCTTGAGTTGGGTGAAAGATGCTCTACAGATTTTTGTTCTGCCAGGTGCTCTGGCCTGTAATCTTAGCTACTCAGGAGGCTGTGATCTAAGGATCACCTTTCTAAGCCAACCTAGTCAGGAAAGTCCATGAGACACTTTAATCAATAAAAGCCAGAAGTGGAGCTGTAGCTCAAGTGGTAGAGTTCCAGCCTTGAGGGGAAATCCTGAAAGATAGCATTCTGACCCTGAGTTCAAGCCCCAGTACCTGCCCCCTACCGGCCTCTCCCCTAAAAAAGGATTTTTGTTCCCAAGCCACCTTGTTCACCTAGATGTCTTCCTCGCTAGTATCTTGTCCATCTTGTGCTTAAACACAAGGGCCTTCTTGGTTCTTAAGTAGGTTCTGAGAGTTCTTCCTGATTTTTAGTTCTGCAGTTTTTGCTATGCTGGAGCAGCCAAAGGCCATAGTTTATAAACAGATGCTAATGCTTTCTCAGCCTGAAACAATTCCCCAGGAGCCTAATTTCCCCTGGGGCCCCATTATACTATAGTGAAGTAAGCACTTGTTTCAGATTGCTTCATAGGACTTTCATTTGGGATAGCCAGGCATGGCACTTTTCCCAGACTCTTAAACTGCTAATTACAGTTGGCAAAGGAGAGCTAAGATTTGACTTGAATAAACTACGAATGCCCTGGCACAGCCCTCTCACGTCGCCACCCCCCCCCCCCCCACCCCAGCAGCAAGCCCTGGTCCTCTGTCCCATGAGGTCCTCACCTTGTACTAGGGTGTGTTGTTGACCTGTGCACCTGACTGATCAGATCACATGACCCTTCCTGCCTTTGTCCTGCCGCAGATCGATGCCTTCCAGCACATGCAGCACTTTGTGCAGACCATGCAGCAGCAGGCCCAGCACGCCATCGCCACCGAGGACCAGCAGCACAAGCAGGAGCTGCACAAGCTCATGGCCCGGTGAGCACCCCAGCCTCCTCAGCGGCTTCTGCAGCAAGGGGCCAGTCTGGCTCCTTGAGTGGCTTGCTCTTGAGGCCTTCAATCTTTTATCAAATGGAACTGCTCCACAGACTCCTCCCACTTACACATTCCTAGGGGTCAGCACCAAGAACACCCATGTGCTAGCTTCATACTAGAGTCTGGGGTTAGGATTAGACTTCTCATTTCCAAATAGCAGAGCTGCTGCTAATTTAATGTTTAGATAAGTTTGACTTTACATGAGGTAGGCAATCTCAGTTTTCTCACTGCGGGCGTCTAAGAGTTCCTATCTGGGGTGTCTAAGGTGTGTGAGGCATTATGGGCAGAGCCTGCCATGCATGGAGGACTGTATCTGGAGTTCAACAGTCAATATTGCCACCGGCCAGTAGAAGCAGAAGAAGGAAGAAGATATATGGCAGTCCATATAACAAGTAACTTGATAACAGTCTGCACAAAATTTCAGTTTGGGGTAGATAGGGCTATGCAGACTCACCTGTACCAGGGGCCTGTCTTATGCTGGCATTGGAAGACGAAGGCTACGAAGATGAAATCTCCATTAAAGCCTACCTAAGACCCCAGACCCTTCAGTTCACATAGCTGAACATTCTACTGGTCCCAGATACCAGAAGGGCTTTAGGTACCCTGAAGTCTCTTGGTCTCCTTGGAGGAGAGATGACATGGGGGCTTGGTTCTATGTTTTCAGGTGTTTCCTGAAACTTGGGGAGTGGCAGCTGAACCTCCAGGGCATCAATGAGAGCACCATCCCCAAAGTGCTGCAGTACTACAGCGCTGCCACCGAGCACGACCGCAGCTGGTACAAGGTAAGAAGGGCAGGGCTGGGCTCCAGACCTCCCCCTTCTCCACGCAGAGAGCCCCGGACCCAGTGGCTCAGCCAGCCCTGCCTGAGTTCTCCAGCTCTTCCAGGAGCTAGTCTGAGCGATGACTTTGCTCCTGAAATACCTGGAGCCTATGTGTCAGAGACTCAGGAAGTCTCTTAGAAGTTAAAGAGAAGCAGAGAGATTGATCAATTCTTTCATTTGAGAAAATATTTGTAGGGCTAGAGGTATGACTAAAGTGGTAGAACACCTAGTAAGCATAATGTCCTGAAATCAAACCCCAAGGCTGAGGGGACTAAAAAGAGATTTTTTATGGCTGGGATGTAGCACTAGTGGCAGGGCACTTGCCTCACGTGTTTAAGCCCCATCCTTAGCACTAGAGAGGGAAGGAAGAAGGGAGCCAAGGTACTTATTATTCCATCCTCATTCTGTGTGTGGCACTGGAAGTGCTCAGAAGCATCTGGACACACAATTGATCTCTGCAACTTTATTTCCCTTGGGTCATCTATTCCTTCCCAGATTCTTCCCTGTCTTCTCCTCAGCTAAGAACTGAACTTTTTGTTTTGTTTTGTTTTGTTTTTATTGGAAAGAGCTTGGTAACATTCTGTTATATTACTGGAAGCCTTTCAAAAAGACAAATAAAATGTACAAAAGATGTAGCTGGCTGCTGCAGGCCTGACTCTTGGAAATACACATCTTTGGAGAAAGCACACATTCTGCTTTTTCATTCTTTTTTCTCAGGGCCTTGGTGATAGCCATTTGGTATAGCAGATGTCATCAGTTTCTTTCCGCAACCTCCTTAACTCACTAATACTTTAATTAATCCCTCTGGGATCTTACTTGCATTTGAAAACCACAGAAGCATTTACAATAAAATCTTATCCTCTAAGCATGCTTCATGCTGATCTCAAAAATGCCTGTTGATGCTGAGGATGTAGCTCACACGCTACAAGACCCTGGGTTCAAACCTCAGTAAAGGAAGGAAAAAGTGCCCATTTTATCATAGGAGCACTAATTGCCCTTTCTGAGACAGCTGTGTGTCCAAATCTGCAGAACCCAATCTCATGGTTAGCAGGGACCTTCCTAATCAGAACCATACCGTAATCTAAAGTTACTTTCTTCACTCAGCTTTTAGAAAAGTAAATTACAAGAAAAACTTTCACTCAAGGTTGTTTTTTATTTTGTGGGGGAGGAAGCTTGTTGGTTTTGCCAATCCTAGGACTTGAACTCAGGGCCTGGGCACTGTCCCTGAGCTGCTTTGTGCTTAAAGCTAAGTAGTTTATTGGAGATGTGAGTGTTATGATCTTTCCTGCCTAGGCTGGCTTCTAACCATAGTCCTCAGATCTTAGCCTCCTGAGTGGCTAGTATTACAGGCATGAGCCACTGGCACCCAGCGCTCAGAATTAATTTTTTTTTTTTTTTTGGTCAGTTGTGGGGTTTAAACTCTGGGTCTGGGCACTGTCCCTCAGCTCTTCAGCTCAAGGCTAGTGCTCTACCACTTGAGCCACAGCGCCACTTCTGGCTCTTTCTGCTTATGTGGTGCTGAGGAATTGAGCCCAGGGCCTCATGCATGCAAGGCAAGCACTCTACCACTGAGCCACCTTCCCAGCCCCTCAGTATTAATTTTTAAAAGCATTTTCTGCTGTGTGTATCTCCTTGGTTTTGCGTGCCTTCTACTATTCCCCTCATGGCACTGCATAAAATGCCAGCACAGTTGGTCTTATTCACCTTGACCCAGACTTGTGCCTGGTGCTGAGTGGGCATGTAAGAGGTATTGTTACCTAAATAAAGGCATGGGGAAACTGAATGGAGGTCTTGTATAGAACCCTTTCCAACCAGCTATTTTCCCATAGATGAAGTGTGGCCCTCATGCCCACTCCTCCACTGTCTGCCCAGCACATTGCCAGCCTTCCTCATTCCTCTCCTGTGAGAACCCCTAGCTGCAGGCAGATCTGTCTCCTGTGGATGCTCTGTGCTGGCCTCCAAGTGTCCTTTTCTTCCCCTTGCAGGAAGTCCTCCCTGTTGTCCTCACCCTTATCCCTCCATATCCAACTACAGCTGCCTATCTCAAGTCCGCCTCTTGAAGCTCCTCAGATTCACAACCCCGTCACTCTCATTGTCTACCTCTTTCAGCCTGGTCACAACTGCCTTACAGAGTCCCTAAGTCTTCCAGTTTGTGAGGTTCGAAGGTCCCTTGAAACAAGGCCTGCACTCTGCCCCTCTTTCTGTGACCCACTGACCCTAGGGTGCTTCATGTCGTAAGTGCAGGCAAGATGAGTAAGGCACACTAGATTCAGTACGCCACCTCCTTCCTGTGTCTGTAGCAGTAGGGTCTTTACTCTCCTCACCCCGAGGCCCCATCCTCAGAGTGCACGCGGAGGCCATCACAGCCCTGCTACAGCACCAGCCTCAGCCCTGCTACAGCACCAGCCTCGTGCCCCTCCATGCTCTGCTGTCATTCACAGCCCCTTATCTGCCCTTGATTCTTGCCCCACCAGGCCTGGCATGCATGGGCAGTGATGAACTTCGAAGCTGTGCTACACTACAAGCATCAGAACCAAGCCCGCGATGAGAAGAAGAAGCTGCGTCATGCCAGTGGGGCGAACATCACCAATGCCACCACTGCCGCCACCACAGCTGCCACCGCTGCTGCCGCCGCCAGCACAGAGGGCAGCAACAGCGAGAGCGAGGCAGAGAGCGCGGAGAACAGCCCCACGCCCTCCCCGCTGCAGAAGAAGGTCACTGAGGTAGGGCCTCCTGGGTCCTGGTGGGCACAGCCCTGGAAAGTGGTGGATGGGTGTGAGGTAGTGGAGCCTGGGGTTTTCTCTGTGGCACAGGACACGCGGCCTGTCCGCCTTGGCTGTGTGTGCATGCGTTCATGCACCTGGGCTGGGAACGGCTCCCCGTGGTCCTTCCCACATGATGAGCTCATACTCTCCGCCGTACTGTGTGGGTGGCCACCACAGCTGCAGCTTCACGCTGAGGGCAGGGACTGGAGGAACAGTCCAGAAAGTACCAGGGCAGCCGCAGGCTCAGAGAGCAGCGTGCACAGAGCCTCAGCTACTCTGAGGCATTCACCTTTTTGTGGCACTCTCCAGTAAGCCACTGTTAGCAGTAGTTAAGGGGGGAAATGCCATTTATTGACTACTTGCTCTGTGCCAGGTTCTAATAAAGTTTTTTTGTGCTTAACTGGCTTAATACCCGTAACTACCCTCTGAGGCCAGGACTGTTACCATGAGATTACACCCATGGCATAGATGAGAAAGCTGGAGCCAGGGCTGTGACCGTGAGGTTGTGCCCATGTTATAGATGAGAAAGCCAAGGCCACGGCTGAGACTGTGCCCATGTTATAGATGAGAAAGCCAAGGCCACGGCTGAGACTGTGCCCATGTTATAGATGAGAAAGCCAAGGCCACGGCTGAGACTGTGCCCATGTTATAGATGAGAAAGCCAAGGCCACGGCTGAGACTGTGCCCATGTTATAGATGAGAAAGCTGAGGCAAGAGTGTCACTGACATGTGTCTTCCACCAGGACCTGTCCAAAACCTTGTTGATGTACACCGTTCCTGCCGTCCAGGGCTTCTTCCGCTCTATCTCCTTGTCCCGAGGCAACAACCTCCAGGATACGCTCAGGTACAGGGAATGTGGGGTGGAGTTCTGGGAGGCCATGTTAATGGCAAGACACAAGTTCCTCCACAGTCTGCAGCATGGGCTCATGGGCCTTTCTCTACCTGCACCTTGAGGAATGAGAGCTGACCAGGCCCCACCTATGAGGGAGAAAACTGCAGAGAATAAGGGGGTGAAGTGAAGTGAAGCCACAGTACCTCACATGTACCTGCTGCATTTAGGGGTCTGCACAAATGGTCCAAACCAATCAGTCCACAGGCCTGAGGCGACAGCTTCTTCCTCCATCCGGCACCTGCAGCCAGCTATGCTTCCATCCCCCCATTGTCCCTTTCCTCCTCCATCCAGGCTGAGCTCCCGTTGCCCTTTCCAGTGGGCATTTCCTTCCCCGCATGCACACTGCAGTTCTCTTGTGTTACTCTGCTGGGCTCATCCGCTCCATGTCTGAATTCATGCCACAGTCACCCCCAACATGATCTGGGATGGTAGTCACAAGTCAGCCAAGAGCTCTGCCAGTCGTCACAGATCCTGAAAGAAAACAGACGAAAGCTGAGAGCCACAGCAGCTGGTGACTCTCTCACTTGTCTTTTCCAGAGTCCTCACCTTGTGGTTTGATTATGGTCACTGGCCAGATGTCAATGAAGCTCTAGTGGAAGGGGTGAAAGCCATCCAGATTGATACTTGGTTGCAGGTAAAGAAACTCAGTGAGGGCTGGGAAGGTGGCTCAGTGGTAGAGCGCTTGCCTTGCATGCATGAGGCCCTGGGTTCAATTCCTCAGCACCACATAAGCAAAAAGAAAAAAGCCGGAAGTGGCACTGTGGCTCAACTGGTAGAGCGCTGGCCTTGAGGTAAAGAGCTGAGGGACAGCGCCCAGGCCCAGAGTTCAGGCCCCACGACTGGACCCCCCTCCCCCCCCCAAAAAAAAAGAAACTCAGTGAGCTGGGCACCAGTGACTCACGCCTATAATCGTAGCTACTCAGGAGGCTGAGATCTGAGGATCACAGTTCAAAGTCAGCCCATGCGGGAAAGTCCATGAGACTTATCTCCAATTAACCACCAGAACACCAAAAGTGGTGCTGTAGCTCCAGTGGTAGAGTACTCGCCATGAGCTGAAGCACTCAGGGACAGCGTCCAGGCCCCTAAAACTGACAAACAAACAAACAAAAAAGAAGCTCAGTGAGGGTGGGTCAGCTTCTCTCCTGTGAGTCTCCTTGGATCCTTGTTGAGAAACAAGGCAGTACGTGTTAGTATTAAGGAAATAAAGCTTAGTCCCCAAGCCCAGACTCCATGGTTCTCCTTAGTTTTTGCTAGACAATGGAAAGAACAAACCATTTTAGGATCTAACAGACCAGACAAAACAAGTTGCAAGAGTAGATCTTCTGATCATTGGTCAGAAGAGTAACTAGAGTTGTTTCCTTTGCCGCATAGTGTGTCTTTTTTGAATGCCAGGTTATACCTCAGCTCATTGCAAGAATTGATACTCCCAGACCCCTGGTGGGACGGCTCATCCACCAGCTTCTCACTGACATTGGTCGCTACCACCCCCAGGTTTGTGGAAAACCCTGGCTTCTGCTGGGGCAGCCAGCCTTTGCTAAAGCTGCTCGAGAGACCCAAATGCAGATTCCGGAAGGCAGGTGCTCTCTCTCCTGCCTTTGGAGGGTCTATCCAGCTAGTGGGGTTCTCGCCTTCAGTGACTCAGGGGCCTTCCTGAAAAGAAAGAGTCCCCTCCAAGTTGGAGTGGCTCCTTCCTGGTAGACTTACATGGTATTATTTCACCACTTTTTTGTTACCTTAAAGTTCACATCAGGTTCCTTGCACGTGTCCCTCTGTCTGCTTCAGGCCCTCATCTACCCCCTGACAGTGGCTTCCAAGTCTACCACGACAGCCCGTCACAATGCAGCCAACAAGATTCTGAAGAACATGTGTGAGCACAGCAACACTCTGGTCCAGCAGGCCATGATGGTGAGTCTGGAGCCAGCATGGCCTCCACTGGCCTGGCCTCCACTGGTCTTGCCACCTAGAGCCAGAGTGGCCTCTGCTGATGTGGCCACCAGCCAGGGACTCCTGGGGCCTGCCTCCTCCTCACAGGAGTGATGCACGTTCCGCGTGGCTGTCCAGTCAGCCTTCCCACGTGTGGCTTATCCCTGTGCCCCCCTCGCCCCTCCGTGTGCAGGTGAGTGAAGAGCTGATCCGTGTGGCCATCCTCTGGCATGAAATGTGGCACGAAGGCCTGGAAGAGGCCTCTCGTCTCTACTTTGGGGAGAGAAATGTGAAAGGCATGTTTGAGGTGCTGGAACCCCTGCATGCTATGATGGAACGGGGCCCCCAGACTCTGAAGGAAACATCCTTTAATCAGGTATGTACTGTGAAAGCACAGGAGGGCGTCACCCACAGCTTTTCCCAGGTGCCTGCCCTCCATAGCCTTTCTACCACCTTTAATACCACATGCTCAAACCAAGGCCAAAGGATCTAAAAACATCAGAAATGAGCAGTCCTAGCACTCAAGAGGTTGAATCAGGAGGATTGTGAGTTCAAGGCCAGCCTAGACACAGATTGTCAAAACATAAAAAACACCAGAAATGTACTTGTTAAGTTACAGGAACCCTCCCCTTGTTGTTTTGTTTTTGTTTTTGTTATGCTGGGGCTAGAACTCGGGGTTTTACCCATGTCAGCCAACCGCACCACCCCTGAGCCACACCCTCAGTTCCCTCCTACAACTTAATTGGAAAATCACAAGTTTCCTCCAGAAGTCCTCTCATCTCCCTAACTGGACCTTTACTAACAAGTCAGCCTCATGACCCAGAAGTGCCACGTTGGGACGTGCCTAGCTACGCTTGCTTACCAACTCCCACCCAGCCCCTTTCAGCCACTGTAGGCTTGGTGGGGAGGGGACCTGGGCGGGGTTCTGCAGTCTGCTTGGGGCTTCTGAAAAGCTTGCCAACCTGGAAATGCCCCCTTGCTTTCCCTCTCAGGCGTATGGTCGAGATTTAATGGAGGCCCAAGAGTGGTGCCGAAAGTACATGAAGTCAGGGAACGTCAAAGACCTCACGCAAGCCTGGGACCTCTATTACCATGTGTTCAGACGGATCTCCAAGCAGCTGCCCCAGGTAGAGTCCTTCCTTTCACCCCTGGGAACTCGCTTCTCTTTCACCTCCACCTGAAGACTTGGGATGAGTAATTGCCTATAGAAATCCAATGGCAAAAATACTTGACTTGTGGGGGGGCGAGGGGGAGGTGAGGTGGGAAGGGATGGGAAGGGGAAACAAAGGAGGAGGCAACAATGCTTGATAAGAAATGTACTCATTACCTTGCCCATGTAATTGTAACACCTCTGTACAGTATTTTCACAATAAAAAATTTAAAAAAATATTGCCATCAAATGATAAATATATATATGTATATATATATATATATACACACATACATACTTGACTTACATTTAAAATCTCTGCCTGGAGGCTGCAAAGTAAAGCTTTGGTAATTATTCACAGCTCACATCCCTGGAGCTGCAGTATGTCTCCCCCAAACTTCTGATGTGCCGGGACCTTGAATTGGCTGTGCCAGGAACATATGACCCCAACCAGCCGATTATCCGTATCCAGTCTATAGCCCCATCTTTACAAGTCATCACGTCGAAGCAGAGGCCACGCAAGCTGACCCTCATGGGTAAGGACTGCTGTGAACCCCTCCCCTCTGACATCATCCTTGGCAGGCTGAAGCTGCCCTGTGTTGGCTAGGACGGGAATGGAGGACAGTCCTCCCCCTTGGCTCATCCCCTCAGGACTCCTCCCTCCCTCCCTCCCTCATAGCGGTGCTTGTTGAAGCTTGTAGTCACTTGTGTGGAGAACTGATTATGGAGTCAGAGTTGGGGGGGAATGGGGCCATCAAAGAGACATTGGATGTCTGGGATGTCTGTCTCTGTGGGAAGTGATAAGCTACTTTGAAGGAGCTTCTGGGCTCCTGAATTTGTGTGTGTGCGTGTGCGTGTGCGTGTGTGTGTGTGTGTGTGTGTGTGTTTTGATGCCAGTCCTGGGGCTTGAACTCAGGGCCTGGACTCTGTCTCTGAGCTTTTTTTGCTGAAGGCTAGCACGCTACCACTTGAGCCACAGCACTTCTGGCTTGTTCTGACTAGTTAATTGGAGATAGGAGTCTCGCAGACTTTCCTGCCCAGGCTGGCTTCAAACCAAGATCCTCAGGTCTCAGTCTCCTGAGTGGCTGGGATGACAGGCCAGAGCCTGTTGTTTATTTACTGTCAGATCTCCCTTTCAGGAGATGATGGTGTCAGATGAACTGAATTGGAATTTCCCCCCAGGGGTAGCACAATACCTAGTTGGCCATTGAGGGAGGCCTGACTACTCCAGTGACACCATGAGGCATCTCACTCTTTTTTTCTGTCAGTTGTGGGGCTTGAACTCTGGGCCTGGGCACTGTCCCTCAGCTCTTCAGCTCAAGGCAGGTTCTCTAACACTTGAGCCACAGTGCCACTTCTGGTGGTTAATTGGAGATAAGAGTTTCACAGACTACTTTCCTGCCCAGGCTGGCTTTGATTTCAGCCTCCTGAGTTGCAAGGATGACAGGCATGAGCCACCGGCGCCCAGCTGCATCTCACGCTTAATATCACTTGTTTCTCAAGTGCAGTGATTACTGACCAACACCGTTAATCATGGTACACAGGTGATGTTCTCTCCAGAGGCCAGTGTCTACTCAAATAAAAACATGGGTCATGGGGCTGGGAAGATGGCTCAGTGGTAGAGCTCTTGCCTTGCATGCATGAGGCCCTGGGTTCGATTCCTCAGCACCACATAAGCAGATTTAAAAAAAAAAAAAAAAAAAGTGGCGCTGTGGCTCAAGTGGTAGAACGCTAGCCTTGAGCTGAAGAGCTGAGGGACAGCGCTCAGGCCCAGAGTTCAGGCCCATGACCGAACCAAAAAAAACAAACATGGGTAAGCCAGGCACCAATGGCTCACACCTCTAATCCTAGCTGCTCAGAAAACTAAGATCTGAAGATTGCAGTTGAAGCCAACCTGGGCAGGAAAGTCCCCATGAGATTTTTACCTCCAATTAACCATTTAAAAACCAGAAGTGGAGCTATGGCTCAAGTGGTAGAGTACTAGCCTTGAGTGAAAAACCTCAGGGACAATGCCCAGGCCCTGAGTTCAGCCCCAGGACCAGTACTGAAAATAACAAACCATGGACCAAATTCTAAATTAAAGCAGCTCTGGAGTTTTGTTGTTGGTTTTGATTTTTGGTGTTTTGTTGTTGGTTGGTTGGTTTGGATTTTGTTTTGCTTTTGGCTGATACTGGGGCTTGAACTCTGAGCCTCTTGCTCACCTGGCTTTTTTACTCATAGCTGGTGCCCTACTAAAGTTTAAGTTAAAATGTATAGGGAACTGGTAGCTCACACATGTAATCCTAGCAACTCAGGAAAAAAAACTCATGTCCATTTCTTCCTTCAAGGAACGGTAGGAGCACTTAGCACAGGCAGGAACTTCTGCTAGTCTCCAAAATAACCAGCAAAAAAGCAGAGATAGAGGTATGATCCAAATGGTTAGAGTGCCAACCAAGCAACCATGCAGCCCTGAGTTCAAACCCTGGTATAATGTAGTACAGCACTTGCCAGACAAGTATGAGTCCCTGAGTTCAAACCTCATTGCCTCTAATAAAAAGAGTTTAATGAAGATGCTGCTCCCAGAGATGTGAGGAAAGTCAAGAACAAGGAGGGCGCGCACAAAAACAACCACCTGAGAAGCTCCTGCTCTTCCCCCGCCCCCCCCCCCCTGCAAGGGCAAGGAGCCTGGCAAGAATCGCCCTGAGGGAGAGGCCACCCACGGAGCTGCAGCTAGAGCCGGATAAAGGGCCACGGCCATGGTAGAACTGTGGGCCAGCCACATGTGGGGCATGGATGCCTTCACCTCTCCCTCTTCCTGGCCCCTGACCTGCCGGCTCTCTCACTGACCTCACCCCACCCAACCCCCAGGTGCTATGGACCTTTCAGGCTAGTAAGTCAGGGGAACGGAAGATATACAGAATCATTCCCCATCCACACACAGGGATTGTTTAACTTTGAACCACTCTTGGTTATTAGAGGAACCTTGACAACAGAGCTACTTAACTCAATCGTGGGGTATGTGTTTCTGCCTGTGGGGAAAGCCTGATGAAGTTGGTAAAGTATATGTAGCCTGTAGGATTGAAAACGAGTTTTTAGGCCAGACCCAAAGTCCAGGAGTCCCAGGTCAGGTCCAACCATTTCCCATATGCCACATAGCAGAGAGAGGAGATTCATTCCATGGCAGCCATGGAGAGGCAGCTCTTCGGGACATCTTCAGTGTCTTCAGGGTACAGACATTGGCTTCCGATTAGGTAGGGAGAATTGGGGGCAGAGAGTGGGAGAGGTCTACAGAGTTCCAACACTCAAGTTACAGGTGTGGTCTATTTGACCATCTGAGTCTGGCCTTTGTCTCTGGAGGAATTCTGGAGAAGTTACTGATTTCTAACTGGAACTAAGTGGTCTCCTGAGTTTAGAGTTGCTTTCGTTAGAATGATAAAAAGACATTGCTTATTTGAGGGGCATTTTTGCTTTCCATATAAGATGTTTGTCCTGGTTATTTTTCCTCCTGCAAACAAGGTGACTGCAAAGGGACTGCCACAGAGAATAGTCATATCAAAGAGCACAAAGTTGGGGGACTTTTCGTTAATTCACAGGACTGGCAAAGAATCTTTTAAGTTGCCTCTTCAGGATCTTTGGTATATGCTGGTGGTCTCAGTGTATGGACGGGAGAACCTCTAGGCTAGGCTAACTGCTTCTACCTGTCCTTACAGGCAGCAATGGGCATGAGTTCGTCTTCCTCCTGAAAGGCCACGAAGATCTGCGGCAGGATGAGCGAGTGATGCAGCTCTTTGGCCTGGTCAACACCCTGCTGGCCAATGACCCAACGTCTCTGCGGAAAAACCTCAGGTGCTCAGAACACCATGCAAATGGCAAAGTTTCCTCCTACCTCTCTGCATATTACCATGTGCCTTGGTAAAATAAGTGTGCAGCTAGATACCTGACAAGAAGCCATACATAGCCAAGGTGCCAAACACAAGAAGATTCTCCAGAATTGTTAGGGTGCCCTCACTGGGAAATGCCTTCAGTGAAACTCAGAATGAGATTAGACTGAAGATTCTGTAGTCTCAGTGAGTTGATTTGACCTCTTCTGCCTAGGGCCGTGGCTAGGAAGCTATTGTCCTTTAGTCTTAGCATAGTCTCTCCCCCACATAGACACAGTGAGGAGGCAGCCATCTTGATTCTGGATTTATCCTCCACAACTGTTGGTTATGCTGGCATTTTGTTATAGTCAGCCCAGCTCCTACATGAGTCTGAATCAGGCACCAGGGAGAAAAGTAGTGGCTTGATGCTTACCCCAGAAGTGACTTCATTAGGCGAGTGGAGAGGACTGCTGTGGCTCCCATCATCGGTCCACTATTCTTCACAGACGGTCCCTCACTACACAGCCAGGCAGAGGGCTCACTAAAGATAGTTTGCATATCTTGGGCTGGAAGTTTGTGGCAGCATGGCTCAAGTAGTAAAACCCATGTCTAGCAAACTCAAGACCCAAGTACATCAACAAAAAGAAAAAAAGGTGCACTTTGTTTACTGTACAATGACCCTGCTTTCCTGTGGGTGCTAGCATCCAGAGATACGCCGTCATCCCTTTGTCCACCAACTCTGGCCTCATTGGCTGGGTCCCACATTGTGACACACTGCACGCCCTCATCCGGGACTACAGGGAGAAGAAGAAGATCCTTCTCAACATCGAACATCGCATCATGCTTCGGGTAGGTGGTGAGGCCAGACCAGCCCCGCACCTTCAGCCTCAGCAGACTCACATGCAGGACCATACAGAGCTGCTTCTTAGAAATCTATTTACCAAAAGAATGATTTTAGAAGAAAACTTAATGAAGTAAGTCCTAAAGCATTCGACCTCTAAGAAACTGAAGAGTGTCAGGTGCTGATGACTCATGCCTGTAATCCTCCCTACTCAGAAGGCTGAGATGTGAGGATCACAGTTCAAAGCCAGCCCAGGCAGGAAAGTTCATGAGACTCTTATGTCCAATTAATCACAGAAAAAGCCAGAAGTGGACTGTGGCTCATGTGGTAGAGTGCTAGCCTTGAGCAAAAGGAACTCAGGGATAGCACCTAAGCCCAAAGTTCAAGGCCCAGGACAAGCAAAAAAAAAGAAAAAAGAGAAAGAAACTGAAGGGTAGGGGTATAGCCCATTGGTGCACAAACTTGGCATGCACCAGGCCCAAAGTTCTATCCTTCTATCCCCATATGGGGGAGAAAAAAATGACCAAGAGAAAAACTGATAGATCTAAAGCCCAGAAACTTGATTTTTATCACATGCATAAATGTGTTTACGAAATGTATAGAAAGCAGTAGAGAAGCCATGGTGAGTAGATGTGGAGAAGAGGCGTTTAGCACCCTCTCCTGCTTTCATCCAGTTAGGCTTGTGCTGAAGTGAGGCCTGCTGTTCCTCCTTCAGGCTCCAGGCCTTCCTGTGGACAGCAGGTCAGAGTAGAGAAGCCATTCTATTTTTCCATTTGTTCTCCTTTTGGTTGTGGTGGTAAAATTAGGACCCAGTTCTTCCTGGCCCCTCGGGCTTGTTTCGTCCTGGATTTACACTGCTTGCTGAGTTGTTCTCTTATTGATTGCTTGTGTCCTGATTCAGATGGCTCCAGACTATGACCATTTGACGCTGATGCAGAAGGTGGAGGTGTTTGAGCATGCTGTCAACAACACAGCTGGGGATGACCTGGCCAAGCTGCTGTGGCTGAAAAGCCCCAGCTCCGAGGTATAGCCACAAGGCCCTACAGGCACTGCACCCCCTTGCCCAACAATTGAGCAGGTTTAGATGAAGTAGTTTGTTGTTTTCCCTAGTTACTTACAATAAGATGTGACTTCTATATGTTAAGGAAAGTTAGTATTTTTTATATATGCTATAACTTTCCTATTTATTTGCTTTTTGTTAATTTTGTTACTGTTTTAGGGTTTGTGATTTTTATTTGCTTGTGTCAATACTAGGGCTCGAACTGAAGGCTTTGTGTTCTACCTTAGCTTTTTTGCTCAAAGCTAGCGCTCTACCACTTGAGCCACACTGCTACCTCTGGCTTTTTAGTGGTTAGTTGGAGATTAATTGGACTCCTGTGGATTTGTCTGCCTGGGTTAGCTTCAAACCAGGCTCCCACATTGAGATACCACTGCACACCCACTTGGATCTCAGCCTCTGGGCTAGCTAGGATTATGGGCATGATCCACCAGCACAGCTACCTTGATTTTCTTACTCTAATGTTAAGACTCCCTGTTTACATTTAAATCCTAACTCAATTTGGAATTTTTTTTTAGTTTAAGACTTAAGTCTAATTTTTTTCTTTTTCTTTTTGGTGCCAGTCCTGATGCTTGAACTAAGGGCCTGGCTACTGTACACAAGGTTACTACTCTACCACTTGATCCACAGCTCTACCTCTGGCTTTTGGGTGGATAATTGGAGATAAGAGTCTCATAGACTTGGGCTGGGAAGGTAGTTCAGCGGTAGAGTGCTTGCCTTGCATGCATGAGGCCCTGGGTTCGATTCCTCAGCACCACATAAGCAGAAAAAGCCAGAAGTGGCACTGTGGCTCAAGTGGTAGAATGCCAGCCTTGAGCTGAAGAGCTGAGGGACAGCGTCCAGGCCCAGAGTTCAGGGCCCATGACCGACAAAAAAAGAAAAGAAAAGAAAAAGACAGGTACTGGTGGCTCACATTTGTAATCCTAGCTAAGATCTCAGGAGGATGAGACCTGAGGATCACAGTTCAAAACCAGCTTGAGCAGGAAACTCCATGAGACTCTTATTTCCAATAAACTGCCAAAAAGCAAGAAATAGAAGCTCAAGTGGTAGAACACTAACCTTGAGAGAAAATAAGCTCAGGAACAGCACTTAGGTCCTGAGTTCAAGCCCTAGGACTGGCACAAGGCAAAAGAAAGAAAAGCCGGGCACCAGAGGCTCACACCTATAATCCTAGCTATTCAGGAGGCTGAGATCTGAAGATCACAGTTCAAAGCCAGCCTGGGCAGGAAAGTCCATGAGACCCTTATCTCCAACTAACCATCAGAAAACCAGAAGTGGCTCAAGTGGTAGAGCACTAGCTGAAGAGCTCAGGGACAGTGCCCAGGCCCAGAGTTCAGTCCCATGACCAACCACCCCCCCCCTAAAAAAAAAAAGAAAGAATAAGGAAAAACAGCCAGGTATGATGGTTAGTGTATACGTGTATTCTCAGCTAGAGGACTTACCTCAAAAACAAATGCCAACAAAAGAACTGGGGCATGATTCAAGTGTTAGAGTATATATCTTGCACCCACTAGACTCTGGGTTCAACAGGAGGAAAGGGAAGGGGAGGGGAGGAAAAGAGGTAGGGGAAAAGAAAAGGGAAAGGATTTTTCCGAATTTTTGTTGGAATTATATTTAATGTTTCAAAAGATTTTGAAGGAGTTTCATCTTTATAATCTTAAATGGATGTCCTAAATGGATATTTTCACTTATTCCAGTTTTTATGTGCCTAAGACAAGTTTATTCACCTAAGCCCAACAAATTTGTAATTAACTTTAATCTGAAGCATAGTTTATTTATTTTATTATTTTTTTTGGCCGGTCATGGAGCTTGAACTCTGGGCTTGGGTGCTGTCCCTGCGCTCTTTAGCTCCAGGCGAGTGCTCTACTGCTTAAGCCACAGAGCCACTTCCGGTTTTCTAGTGGTTTATTGGAGATAAGAGTCTCATGGACTTTCCTGCCTGGGCTGGCTTTGAACCATGATCCTCAGATCTCAGCCTCCTGAGTAGCTAGGATTAAAGGTGTGAGCCACCAGTGCTTGGCAGCATAGTTTATGATTATAAATGGAATCTTTATTCTACTATACATTCCTTTTTATTATACTTTGATTGTCTTTAAGGAGTTGCACAAAGGGATTTCACTTCAAGTCAGTTTATGAGTACAATGCATCTTGATCAGTGTCACCCCTTTCATCATTCTCCATCTCTCCCAACCCCTCCCATCCCCTCTCCACTCTACATTCTGAGTATTGGTGGACTATAAGGAAACAACTGATTGGGGTATAATTATGTTGAAATTATGTCTGTAACATCCACAACTTTAGTTCTCATGTGCTCCATATTGTAGGTATGGTTTGACCGAAGAACCAATTACACCCGCTCTTTAGCAGTCATGTCAATGGTCGGATATATTTTAGGTCTGGGAGACCGGTGAGTAAGTTCACTTTGTTTCTTTTAGTCATCTTCCTACTCTGTTTTCCACTGAGATTTATGACTCTTTAGTAAGTAGCTTTGTATTTTGTACTTTAGACCTCCTTTCCAGCATCAACCCTAAGTCTCTAGTCTATACCAACAATAATTCCAACACAGGGGAGACAAGCAAAACTATAGTTCCAGAGTACCACTTTCCCCATAGGTTAGTTTGGTATAAAAGCCAGGAGCCAGCTGCTCATGTCTGTAATCTTAACTGCTCAGGTGGCTGAGAGCTGGAGAATCATGGTTCAGAGCAAATCCAAACAGAAAAGCCTATGAGATGCCATCTCCACTTAACCAGCAGAAAGCCATGCTGAAGGCATGACTTAAATGATAGAGTACCAGCTGTAAGCTAAACAAGATAGTGTAGAGAGTCTGTGAGTCCTGAAGTCAAGTCCTGGTACCAGAAAAAGGCCATATTGCATCAATTCATTTTATTTATATAATATATATATATATAATATATATCAAATCACCACTCTGCTAGCAAATAATTCTCTCAATATAACTGGAACCAACCAAAGTAGATACTTAGGCTTTTTTGGGGAGGGCGGGGGGTGCAGTTAGTCATGATGGGGCTTGAACTCGGGGCCTGGGTGCTGTCCTGAGTTCTTTCACTCAAGGTGAGCACTCTACCACTTTGAACCACAGTGCCACTTCTGGTTTTCTGGTACTTAATTGGAGATAAGAGTCTCACAGGGACTTTTCTGCCTGGCCTAGCATTGAATTGTAGATCCTCAGGTCTTAGCCTCCCGAGTAGTTAGGATTAAAGGTGTGAGCCACCAGCACCTAGCTGTGTATAAATTTTATCCAAATGTACCTACTGAAAAAAAGCAACTAGGGAGAAGTTGTGGGCATGTAGCTCACTAGTCCAGCCCTTTCCCAGTGTACAGAAGGTCCTGGATTATTCAGTCCCCAGCAAGGTAGGTGGGGGCAGGGGGTAGTCATATTCAGAAATTGACTTAAGCTGAGTGCCAGTAAAAAAAACCCCAGGGACAGTGTCCAGGCTCTGAGTTCAAGCCCCAGGACTGGCACCAAAAAAAAGAGAAAGAAATGACTCATGAGAATCTTAGGGAAAATGGTTCTCACTGGAGTCCAGTGGCTCACACATATCTGTCATCATAACTGCTCAGGAGGCTGAGATCTGAAGAATGAGCTTTGAAGCCAGGACTAGCACAATCCATCAGTCATCACTCTCAGCTGAAGGGCTCAGGACAGCACCCAGGACCAGAGTTCCAGCCCCACAACGGACCCAAAAAAAAAAAAAAATGGAGAGAGAGAATGGATTCTCTGTGTCTACTGTTTTGCTTTTTCTTTTTGTCAGTCATGGGGCTTGAACTCAGGGCCTGAGGGCTATCTCTGAGCTTTTTCACTCAAGGCTAGCACTCTATCACTTTGAGCCACAGTGCCACTACCAGTTTGCTGGTGGTTAATTAAAGATAAAGTCTCACAGACTTTCCAGTTTGGGCTCACTTCAAACCACAGTCCTCAGATCTCAGCCTCCTAAGTACTATTCTCTTTTGGAATCATGTTTTGTGCAGTTATTTGAGAGTGAAATTGCCTCTCTACCCCCACCCAGTAATTCTTGTTTTTAAAAAACTAGGCTAGGGGCTGGGAAGGTGGCTCAGTGGTAGAGTGCTTGCCTTGCATGCACGAGGCTCTGGATTTGATTCCTCAGCACCACAGCAGAAAAAACCAGAAGTGGCACTGTAGCTTAAGTGGTAGCGCACTAGCCTTGAGCTGAAAAGCTGAGGGACGGTGCCCAGACCCAGAGTTCAGGACCCACAACCAGCAAAAATAAAATAAAATAAAATACTAGGCTAGACACCACAGTGCATACCTAAGTCCAAGACTTTGAAACCAGTTTGAATGATACAGTGAGATCCCATCGCAAAAAAACAAAAAGCAGCAGACTGCTGGATAACCCTGTGTGAAGTGGCTCAGGGTTCAAGCAGCCCAGCCCCTACAGCAGCTGTGCATTAGGAATGACAGCCAGGCCACCCTGAGAGGCCATCACTGTCAGAATCAACTCATCATGGGGCCCAAGATCCCAGCAAAGCAAATTTCTTTTAAATAAATCTTCATTTCAGCTTGTAAGCCCTTTCCTACAGAAAGCTAAATAATAAGTATTTAAGGCTTTGAAGGCCTGTGGTCACAAGTGTTCACCTGGGCCATTATAGCACAGAGGCCACCTGAAAGAGTTACAGAAATCAGGGAGCAAGGGCAACCTGATTTATTACAAGGCAGGCAGGGGCCAGACTTACCTGGAGACTGTGATTCGCCAACCCCAGCAGAGACTTTCACATTCTAGTTGATTCATTCATCAGTGCTTGTCTGTTGATTCCTGCTCTCATTTGTGTTTCTCAAAGGCACCCATCCAACCTGATGCTGGACCGTCTGAGTGGAAAGATCCTACACATTGACTTTGGGGACTGCTTTGAGGTAAGTACATCTTCCAGAACCCTGTAGAAATCTTGCCCTGCTCACAGTTGAGGCAAACATAACCCAAAGGCCCCTGTCAGGCTCCTTATCCCCTTCCTGCCAACATGATTGAGAAGTCAGTCTCAGCGATTAAGTCACACACCCTCCCTACTGAGTAGAGGAATCACCCCTTGTCCACTCTGCCTCCTGGCAGTTCACACAGTCTTCGTTTTTTCTAGTTTGTGTGTGTGTGTGTGTGCATGTGTGCGTGCGTGCGTGCGTGTGTGTGGTTTTGTCTTGGCTGTTTTTGGCTTTTTAGGCATCTTTCAAATTCTTATGATAAATGTCCTCCCTGAATTCCAGTTCCTTTCTGTGTTGTATTTCCTATGCTCTAAAGAGATGGATGCAGGCAATGCAGGGGAAAGCCACCTGCTTCACCTTGCCGTTAGCTGAAGGCAACCATCTAACCATGGATTCCCGTTCTCCTCTGATTACCCTATAGGTTGCTATGACCAGAGAAAAATTTCCAGAGAAGATTCCATTTAGACTAACAAGGATGCTGACCAATGCCATGGAGGTGAGGAGATGCTGCTAACAAGCTGGTAGGAGAGGGGGTCGATACACTTACACAAAGTCCTCTGACCAGACCTCCTTGCTAGTGCTCCCTGGGTCCTGAGTGTCTGTGGTGGCTTGGTAGGCCCCTCTTACTTCCCATTGCGTTAGGAATGGCCTTTGAAAGCCTTAGCCCTGGTCCCGTGTGTCTTCCCTGAAAGATGCAGCCAGTGCATGAGCTGCTTCCTCAATGAAGACGGCAGGATCTCTCCCTGGCTTTTGATCGTGAAGCACCAGTGAGTCACGCTTAGTAATGCCTAGGCTGTGTGGCTTCCCAGGTTACGGGTCTGGATGGCAACTACAGAATCACGTGCCACACGGTGATGGAAGTGCTTCGGGAACACAAGGACAGCGTCATGGCTGTGCTGGAAGCCTTTGTCTATGACCCCTTGCTGAACTGGAGACTGATGGACAGTGAGTATTATCCACGGCTGGGTCTGGGGTTAGGACCCTCCTAAAATAGAATGTCTGACACGTAACACTTCAATACCTTGTTCCCCTGGAGCTCAGGTGTATTGGTGAACTTCACTTTGTCCTTTATAGGATTTAAGTATTTTTACTATCTAGAACAGAAAACTGTCATTAACTTATATAGTCATTACATATTTTTTGGTTTTGCTTTTTGTGTGTGTGTTGTTTTGTTTTTGGTTTTGGTTTTTTGGTCATTCGTGGGACTTGAACTCAGGGCCTAGGCACTGTCCCTGAACTTTTTCCGTGCAAGGCTAATGCTCTACACTTTGATCCATAGCACCACTTCCAGTTTTCTGGTGGTTAACTAGAGATCAGTTTCTCATGCGCTTTCCTGCCCAGGCTAGCTTTGAACTGCAGTCCTCAGATCTCAGCCTCTTAAGTAGCTAGAATTATAGGCATGAGCCAATGGCACCTGTCTCGTTACATTGTTCTTTTTTTTTTTTTTTGGCCAGTCGTGGGGCTTGAACTCTGGGCACTGTCCTCAGCTCTTCAGCTCAAGGCCAGTGGCCTACCACTTGAGTCACAGCACTACTTCCGGTTTTCCGGTGGTTAATTGGAGATGAGTCTCATGGACTTTCCTGCCCAGGCTGGCTCTGAACCATGATCCTCAGATCTTAGCCTCCTGAGTAGCTAGGATTATAGGTGTGAGCCACTAGTGCCCCGCACATTATTCTTTAAGATAGGCTATGTACTAGTGATATTTTATTTGGGCTGTTGAGCTGGAATTTTAATAAGAAGTACAAACAGTTGTGATTTGAAGCAGCAATATCTTTGTCTATCTTTTGATTCTTTTACTAGACATATACTAACAAGAGCCTTGTAATCCACTGCAGTTAAATCAGACTTCCTTTCAGCTTAGGTTGCCTGTATTATGTCATCATTACATAATTACTTATATTATCAGGTCTAAATCCATGGCCTGAGGCATCTGTGGCCTGATTACAAGTCCCACACTAGCACCTCATGCCCTCTTACTCCTGAGGATTGGGTTTTTGTTCATTCTTCAGCATTAGAGCTTTTTTTGGGGGGGAGCGGGGGGACCTACTTTTATGGTTGAGTCTGTAACAGCCAGGCACTGGTGGCTCATGCCTGTAATCCTTACTATTCAGGAGGCTGAGATCTGAGGATGGAGGCTCAAAGCCAGCCTGGACAGGAAAGTCTGTGAGATTCCTATCTCCAATAAACTACCAGAGAACCGGAAGTAGAGCTGTAGCTCAAAGTGGTAGAGTGCTAGCCTTAAGCAAAAGAACTCAGGGAGAGCAGCACCCAGGCCCTGAGTGCAAGCCCCATGACCAACAAAAAAGAAAATAGCGTATCAACCAAGTTTCCTACAAGCCAAAGTTTAGAGCATTTTTACCCTTGCTTTTTCTAGCAAATACCAAAGGCAACAAACGATCCCGAACAAGGACGGATTCCTACTCTGCGGGCCAGTCAGTAGGTGAGTGCACGCCAGGGAGGGTCCGAGTACATCTCGTGTGAGGGAGGTTGTGGCCATATTAACAGGCAAGATGTAAAATGGTCATGGCTGCTGAATTGAAGGTCAATGAGTTTTTCTGGAGGCCCTGGATGGTGATAGTCTGGCAGAGATGCTATACTCCTACAGGTATTTATTGAACTTTCAGGGTGAGGTCTGAAATTTACTAAGTGCTAAGTACCTGGTACATGTTTTTCTTACTGGATGGAACGGATACATCAAACTCTGAAATTTTTATGACTATCTGATCTTAATCTGTCTACAAAAATTCAGTTATTGGGCTGGGAAGGTGGCTCAGTGGTAGAGTGCTTGCCTTGCATGCATGAGGCCCTGGGTTCGATTCCTCAGCACCACATAAGCAGAAAAAGCTAGAAGTGGTGCTATGGCTCAAATGGTAGAGCGCTAGCCTTGAGCTGAAGAGCTGAGGGACAGCGCCCAGGCCCAGAGTGCAGGCCCCATGACTGGCAAAAAAAAAAAAAATTCAGTTATTTCAGGTATGGCACTACCTGTAATCCTATCACTTGGAGGCTGGATTGTGATGGTGAATTTGAGGTCATTGTGGGCTAAATAGTGAGACCCTATCTCAATAAATGTGAAGGCTAATTGCCATTGACTCACACCTGTAATCCTAGCTACTCAAGAAGCCAAGATCTGAGGATCGAAGTTCAAAGCCAAGCTAGGCAGGAAAGTCCATGCGACTTATCTCCAGAAGTGGTTCTGTGGCTCAAGTGGTAGGAAAGTCTGTGAGACTCTTATCTCCAATTAATCACCAGAAAACCAGATGTGGTGCTGTGTCTCAAGTGGTAGAGCTCTAGCCTTGAGCTGAAGCCTTAGGGACAGGCCCAGGCCCAGAGTTCAGGCCCCACGAAAGACAAAAAAAAAAACAACAAAGAGTGTGTGTGTTGTATCTGGACCACAAATGTGCCTTTGTTTATTTTGTCTTGTTTTTCTGTACTGAGGATAGAGCCAAGAGCCTGTTGCATGCTAGGCAGGTGTTCATCACTGAGCTCCATCCCAACCCTTCAAGCCTATTAATAGCTCAGAAAGGGGAAGATGGAAGCAGCAGAAATTTGCTTACATTGCTAGGAGAAGCCCATGAAATACTATCTCCAGGAGTATCCTTGGTAGGACGGGTCCCTCCAAAAGCCAGAGTACTTCAGTGTATTGAAACCCTTGGGGAGTGTTGCAGTGAAGCTGTTTAGCTCTCTGGTCTCCTCTCTCCTCAACTCCTTTTTTCTCTCATAGGATCTTACATAGTTCACACTTAGGGAAATATTGTTGTTTGCAAAAAAGTATATTCCCTACAAATTCTTGCAATTAGTGACTTAACTAATCCAAATAATGACTGAGGCGTGAAGAGAATGTCACGGTCCATAAGGCACCTGCACAAGTGCAGCCCTCAGTTACAGAGCCGACAGCAATGTATGTGAAATAATAAGAGCAGGGCACACTCACCTATGCCCTCCTCACAGGGAGGCCCTGGGTTTGACCCCTGATATTGAAAAGAGAGAGAAAATAACACACCCTGCTATGTCCTCAAGTCCCCATGCATGCTGGTTTGGGAGAGGACACCATGGTGTGTCAGGCAGGGGCGTCATTTTGGACTGGCAGTTAAGAGAACATGGGAGGCACCACTGACGATCACTGACGGAGTCATTCATCCTCGCAATGGAATCTGGGTGGGTAGCTAGAAAGATGAAGAATGTTTCTTGGACGTATGTGGTGTCGCACATGGACAGGTTAGACTGTGCCCTGGACAAAGTAGCCAGATTTGTGAGGTCTGCCTCTGTGCTGAGGATTGGACCAGGGCCTGGTAAATTCTAGGCAAGTACTCAAACATTGATCTTAGACCTTGTTCAGATGTCTGGTTTCATCTACAGTGTGCTGTGACTTAATTGGTTCTATTATCAGGGCTCCCTCATGAGTACATTTGTGAGTGTGTGTGTGTGCTAGTACTAGAGCTTGAACTTAAGGCTTCATGCTTTTGCTTAGCATTTCCACTCAAGGAAGGCTAGTGTGCTACCACTCAAGCCAACATACACTTCCAGCTTTTTGCTGGTTCATTATTGATAAGAGTCTAACAAACTTTTTGTGTACAGGTTGGCTTTGAACCACATGCTCCTCAGATCTCAGACTCCTGAGTAGCTAGGTATGAGCCACTAATACCTGGCTATGAATGCATTGAGTGACTTTTTTTTTTTTTTTTTTTTTTTTTTTGGTCCATCGTGGGGCTAACTCTAGGCTTGGGCGCTGTCCCTGCGCTCTTCAGCTCAAGGTGAGGCTCTACCACTTGAGCCACAGCACCACTTCCGGTTTTCTAGTGGTTTATTGGAGATAAGAGTCTAATGGACTTTCCTGCCCCGGCTGGCTTTGAACAGCACGATCCTCAGATCTCAGCCTTCTGAGTAGCTAGGATTATAGGCGTGAGCTACCGGCGTCCAACTCATTGAGTGACTCTTATATGCTGTCCACAAGTACAGATGAAGTCAGGATGGGTGGTTCTGGTTGCACCAAATGTAGTAGACCTGATTGTTTATATATAGCTTAAAAATCAAGTCACATGGACTGGGGTGTGGCTCAAGTGGTGGAGCACTTGAAAGCACTGGGTTCTGAGTTCATTACCCAGTACTTCCAAAAATGTTATGTGTGGGGATCACTAATAAAAGTATTGTTGTCACAACCTTCATTTGGAAATGGCAGTCTTTGTATAACCATGACTTTTTTTTTTTTTTGCCAGTCTGGGGGCTTGAACTCAGGTCCCTGAGGTTCTTTTGCTCAAGGCTAGCACGCTACCACTTGAGCCATAGCACCACTTTTGGCTTTTATTTTTTTTTCTGTGTATGTGGTACTGAGGAATCGAACCCAGGGTTTCCTGCGTGCTAGGCAAGCATCCTACCACTAAGCCACATTCCCAGCTTAACCAAGACTCTTGATGCCAGAATCTTCTCTGCTAAAGACCATATCAGACTTTTTCTTTTTTTTTCTTTTTCTTTTTTTTTTTTTTTTTGGGTCCGGTCATGGGGCCTGAACTCTGGGCCTGGGCGCTGTCCCTCAGCTCTTCAGCTCAAGGCTAGCGCTCTACCACTTGAGCCACAGCGCCACTTCCAGCTTTTTTCTTTTTGCTTATGTGGTGCTGAGGAATCGAACCCAGGGCCTCAGGCATGCAAGGCAAGCGCTCTACCACTGAGACACCTTCCCAGCCCCATGTGAACCATTTCAAAGATAGCGTTCTTATATTATCGTCCATTTTTGTCCAAACATGTTTTATCTCCAGGGTTTTGATTTATGTTCCTGTTCTCCACATCAGAACATTGAATTCTTACTATTAGCTTGAAAATGTATATTTCCATTCTGATAAGCACCATAGATTTAGTAATAACTCACACTTGAAATGGCTTTATAGATGTAACAACTTACAAATGAATAAAGAGTAACACAAAGCTTTCTCCTCTCCCACTGAGGTCCTTAGGACAAGTGTTAAAGGGGCACAGTATGTGAAAAATCAAAAGCTCACACTGACAATGACTTCTAAGTTGTTTGAATTTTTCTGCTAATTGATTTTTTTCGCTCTAGAAATTTTGGACAGTGTGGAACTTGGGGAACCAGCCCATAAGAAAACAGGGACCACGGTGCCAGAGTCTATTCATTCATTCAGTAAGTTCACCCTCTGAGGACCTGCACCAATGACTGAATTTATTAAGAAAATAGCTGCTAGCTTGGAGCACAAAGAGGCTAAGGACAGTGCGCCCAAACCCCGAGTTCAAGCTCTAAGACCAACAACAACAACAACAAAAAGAACAGAGAGAGAGAAAGGAGCTGCCGTGTTGAAATGGGGAAGGGTAGGGTTCAACAAGATGAGGTAACAAATCTGCCTGTGAGAAGAGAGGTTCCATGAATTTCTCCTTGTATTCTGAGGACAAAGATGGGCACAAAGGAGGACTGGTCATCATCCACGAAAATGATGGATAAGACAAGCAGGGGCCCCATAGAACCTGTGGTGGTGAGCTAATCCTGCTGCTATTTCTGCTCTTGTGCATTCCAGTTGGAGACGGTTTGGTGAAACCCGAAGCCCTTAATAAGAAAGCTATCCAGATTATTAATAGGGTTCGAGACAAGCTCACGGGTACGTATGTTTGTTCAGGTGCACTTCTGGTACAAGACATCTGAGGGGAGCTGCTCTCCCCTGGAGTGGGTGGTCAGCCCCATCTCCGGTGGTGGTGTCCGGGGTGGTGTCTGGGCTTCAGCCTCCTATGGCTCATGGAGTGTCTCAGGCTCCCCCTCTGCTTCTCCTGCTGGTGACCAATTTTACATGGAGTTCACTTTTTTTTTTTTTTTTTGGTCGCTCACAGGGCCTGACCTCTGGGCCTGGGCACTGCCCCTCAGCTCTTCAGCTCAAGGCTAGCACTCTACCATTTGAACAACAGCGTCACTTGTGGCTTTTTCTGTTTATGTGGTGCTGAGGAATCGAACCTACAGTTTCATGCATGCTAGGCAAGCACTCTGGCAGTAAGCCACCTTCCCAGCCATGCCTTTAGTTTTTCAGTTAAGTGACATTGATAAGCACCTATACCGCTATGTGCTCAGAAACTATCCTGGAAAAAGGACCCCCATTCCAGAGCTGCCCTTCAACACAAGACCTCCCCGACCAGGCACACGCAGGCAGTAGAGTACCAACCTACCCAGGACAGAAAGTTGACCAGAAGAAACTAGGAATGTGTTGGTGGTAGCAGGTACAGGTGTTTACACTTCTCTTCCCCAGGTCGAGACTTCTCTCATGATGATACCTTGGATGTTCCAACACAAGTAGAGCTGCTCATTAAACAAGCCACATCCCATGAAAACCTCTGCCAGTGCTACATTGGCTGGTGAGTGCATCAGCAGTGAGGACCCAGCCCTGCTCCCAACCTTGGAGCCAAAGCTGGCCCGAGTAACCCCAGGACAGTTAGAGCTGCAGAGCTCATGCTCACCAGCTGTACTTCTTGTCTCACAGGGGAGGAAATACAAATTTGGAGGACAAACACAAAACTCAGTTAACACTGCATCAAGAAGCAGGATGCCGGTGGTTCACACCTGTCCTCCTAGCTACTCATTAGACTGAGATCTGAGGGTCACCCTATGAAGCCAGCACAGGGAACAAAATACTCAGAAGTGGAACAATGGCTCAAGTGGTAGAACTCCAGCCTTGAGCAAAAAAAAAAGCTCAAGGACAGCATCCAGGCCCTGAGTTCAAGCCCCAGAAATGGCACCCCCCCAAAAAAAGTTGCATTAAAAGCAATGGCTTAGAATAGACTGCCTGTTAGTTTGTGAGGTTTCATCAAGATTTTTGTTATACTTTAGAGACAAAAAGGACATAGGAAAAGACCCCAGATCAGTGACAGAGAGGAAGATGAAGAGACAGATGATCTGAGAGTCTAGCCTTCAGGACCCCAGGCATCCCATAACTGATTGCTGAGGCATGTTTAGAGGCAGAAACTTGAGAGAGGAGATGCAGAAAGTGTCCTTGAGGGATCTCATCAGCGCCAGCCCTCCACAGGAGATGTCGCACTGAGTGCTGGGAAGCTCAGGGAAGAAGTCTCAGGGCTGTCAGATGGACGGTGGGATGTAGGCAGAGCTGTGAAGAGGCTCAGCTTGCTAAACTGTTCCTTTGCTGTCTGTCCTCCTAGGTGTCCCTTCTGGTAGCGGGAGCCCCAGCATGCCACAGCGTCTCCTCTGAGGCTTTCATACTTTGGTCTGTGCTTCCACTAAACTGAAACTGTGGTCAGAAAGTTCAACCTAATTAAACATTTTGAAATGTAAATGAAAAGAACTACTGTATACTCCAAGTTGGTTTGAACCAACTTTCTAGCTGCTGTTGAAGAAGATAAGGTCAGAAACACAAGGCTTGATTATGTTCCCAGACAGTGAAACACAATAATACTACATACATCAAGCCATTGATTTGGGGGGAACAGAAGATCCATAACTTAGAAATACGGGTTTTGACTTAACTCAAGAGAGCTCGTTGTAAGCACTCACTGACAGACCAGCCTGGTCATCCCTGTCAGCGGGGCACAGCAGACTCAGCACAGTCGATCCTGGACTGTAAAGAAGAGAAGCGGCCTTCAGTGCTCCGCCCACCCTCTTACCTCAGTGTCCCTGGACAGCAGCAGCATTTGGAGGATGGGCCAAAATGGGTGACAACTGACTGAGAGATGCTGCGACTCCCTTCAGTGCAGGATCTCCCCACCAAAAGGGGTACAGGGGCTCATAGCACAGTGGAGCCCACTCCGGTCCTGTGCTCAGCAAGAGCTGAGCACTATGCCCGGAGCAGGGACTCTGAGCACAAGGTCCGCCCTGGAGGAGCTGAACTCGGAGGGAGATTTACTGGAACAGGTGGGGCCCGTCAGGAAGTAAGTACTCAACTACATGCACAAAGTATAGGGGCAGTGTCGTCTAGACATCACGTTGTATCAGAATCGTTTTTGTGCCAATAAATGACATCAGAATTTTAAAAACATGCACATGACTGAGTTTTAATTCATAGTTTTTAATGAATTCTAAAAGGGAAACTGGGTACTGGTGGCTCACACCTGTAATCCCAGCTACTCAGGAGGCTGAAATCTGAGGATCACAATTTGAAACCAGCCTGGGCCAAAAAGGTCCCATGAGACTATCTCCAATTAACCACTCAAAAACTGAAAATGGTGCTATGGTTCAAGAGGTAGAGTGCTAGCTTTGAGCAAAAGAGTTCAGGGACAGTGATCAGGCCCTGAGTTCAAGCCACCCCCTCCCTCCCCACCCCAAACTGACAAAAATTCTAAAAGGGACAGTAGACTACTTGCCTGATTTCCACAAGGTCTTAGGTTTTGTTCCCAGCACTATACTGTGCGTACAGGCACACCCTTCAGTGTTATTAATATTTACTACTAGGGACTACAGAGAAGACAAGGACAGTGTAATAGAGATGGCCTACCGCACACAGAACAGAGGCCACCAACCCCAAAGTACTGAAAGGAGCGAGCCCACAGGTAGAAGTGATAATTCCCTGGCACCCCAGGAGAACCTCAAGGAAAGAGGCCACTTGGGATGAATTTTAAGGAATGGCACATGAAGCAACTGGGGACGTTCCTGGCAACAAAGGAATCACCCAGCACCAAGATTTAAAAGTCTGAGACCTGCAGCACACAAGCATGCAAGAAACCCACCCACCAAATCTTATGGGTAGGCTTCATGGCTCAGCATGTATGGCTTGGTGGTCAATAGATAATAAAGGGAACAACAAGGAAATCCAGGACTTAAAACTATACACATCTTGCCAGGCATCCATTCAAAACTAGCTGGGGCAGCAGAAAAACAGGCAAACCTCCACCTCCAATTAACAATCAAAAAGCCAGACTGGCCAGGGACCAGTGCTTCATACCTGTAATCCTAGATACCCAGGAGGCTGAGATCTGAGAATCATAGTTCAGAGCCAGTCCAGGCAAGAAAGTGTGAGACCAAAAAGCCAGAAATGGAGTTATGGCTCAAGTGGTATGGTAGAAAACTAATCTTGAGCAAAAAAGCTCAGTGCCCAGACCCTGGGGGAAAAAAAAAAAAAAAAAGACTACCTAGGCACTAGTGGCTTAAGCCTGTCATCTAAAGCCAGTCCAGGCAGGAGAGTGCCAGCCCTGACAAGCTAAGGGATAACACATAGGCCCTGAATTCAAGCCCCAGTACTAGCATGCACATGCGCACTCATATGGGTAGGTAGGTAGATCAATGTACTAATAGCCATGCACCACTCTCCTATGTTTCTTTACCCACTGTTATATTTTTCTTTCACTAGTTTTTATTAGGATATGTTAATATACAGGATCTTGTGCTCATTCTATTCATCTATGGATGTACACAGTACTTTGAACAAGGTCATCTTTCATATTGTATTTCCTTCTCTTACATCTTAACTGCTACCTGAGTTTCATCCCCAGCACTGCCCCCCCAAAAAAGATTATTTTAAATCCTAATGGCAATAATAACAATAATTCTAATATACCTGGAAGGTCTCATAGTTATCTTAAGATTCTCTACAGCCTATATTATCACCTATTACCTATCCTAAAAAAAGAAAAGGATCAACATAATGTCCTTGGTTCCAGATGAAATGCCTGCAGTGAAGTTATCTTTACGGAAGATAACACCAAGAGAATGAGTACACTGAAGGGAAAAAAAATGGTGACTATCAGGTCGTTCAGATTCCTTAGCATGACAAATTTTAAGTTTTGTCTAAGCCAAGTGTAGCTTTGTGGTGATGAAATACCAAACGCAGAGGAGCCGCGACGGAGGTCCTGCAGAACAGTCTGACCCTGCGGTCCTGAGTGGCTTCGGTAACCTGTGTGAAGGAAGGATGCGTGGATGACTCGGGGACCGCGCGGAGTCGCCCTTGCGCGTGTCAGCGTCCCCGGCTCCAGGCCAGCACTCTGCCGCGTGAGCCACACCTCCGACGGCCGTGGGACTCCTCCTCCAGATCTCAGCCCCGGGAGTAGCGGGGCTTACCGGCGGGAACCACCCGGCCCGCCCAGCGGCACGCCGGTAATCCCAGCTAATCCCGCACGGCCCTGGGTGGGGAAGAGCGCTCCGCTCTCCGCGCTCCCACCCCTTCCCGCGGGCGCCCCAGGACGCCCAGCGCGCATGCGTGCTGCGCGGGACCCGCGCCGGCGCGCTCTCGCGAGACGAACTCTGCGGACTGGAAAGATGGCGCCTCCCAGCCCTCGGGATCCCCAAGCTTCGTCGGCGACCAGCGCGACAGATTCCGACGGGGAGATGGTGCTGCCCGGCTTCCCGGACGCAGACAGCTTCGTGAAGGTGAGTTTGCGGGGACCCAGCGGGCTCCGGGGGCCGCCCGTCCTGGCCGGAAGCCGGCCCGGGGCCTCGCGGGGTCGGCCGCAGCGCCACCACCAGGCCGGGGCTTCCGGGGCTCGCGGGGCCCGGCCGCCCAGGCTCCTCCCGGGCCTCGGCCCGGGCCCCCGCCGACCAGTCCTCCGGAACCCCGCACCCTGGCCCGACCGCCACCCCGGCTCCCTCCCAGCCTTCTGTACCCGCTCGGAGAAACCGGGTTCTGTTCTTCAGCTTTAACCATGGACACACGTAGATCCAGGTCTTAACCTCGTGCATAAATAACCTTACAAAGCTCCGGAGCCAGCCCGGGCAGGAAAAAAAGCTGGAAGTGGAGCTATGTCTCAAATGGTAGAGCACCAGCCTTGAGCAGAAAAGCTAACAGCCCTCAGGCCCTGAGTTCAAGCCCCAGTACTTGCATAAAAAGCCGGGGGGTGAAGGGGAGAGAGAGAATTTTAGCTCCAAACTTTGTTTTGCGTTCACCATTGAACCCTCGGGGCCCGGAATGGAACTTAGGTAGACTCACTCTGAATGTTTGTTGGATGGATGTAGATTGGATGTATTTAGCACTTGATGTAGCCAACAATATACGCAAATAGATTTTCCCCCCCACCCTTAAAAAATCGATTTGCTGAATGAATGAGATCCATGTTTAAATATGTGCCTTCTTTTCTGGATTTTGACAGTTTGCTCTTAGCTCTGTGGTGGCGGTCACTAAGGCCTCTGGAGGCCTACCACAGTTTGGCGATGAGTATGACTTTTACCGAAGTTTTCCTGGCTTCCAGGCATTTTGTGAAACACAGGGAGACAGGTTGCTCCAGTGGTAAGTACTGTATATCATTGCCCCATATTAGTGAAAGAAGTGAACATACATAAAAAGGAAGCTAATTTGGCCTAAATTTGCTCTCCTGAAACATGTTTTTGCTATAAACAATAATAGAATGTGAAAATGATATAAAATATTTTCATTAGAGAAATGCTACTTAGTAAAATTTTAGTTTAACTTTTAAAAAGTGTACTCTCTTTTTTAGTAAAAACTGGGAAAGAGTGACATTGTCCAGAAAGGAATGTACTTATTACCTTATTATGAAACTATAACTCCTCTATACATCACTTTTTTTTATTTTGGTCGGTTTTGGGGCTTGAACTCTGGGCTTGGGCACTATCCCTGCACTCTTCAGCTCAAGGCCACTGCTCTACGCTTGAGCCACAGCACCACTTCCGTTTTTCTAGTGGTTAGTTGGAGATGAGTCTCATGGACTTAGCTGGGCGCTGGTGGCTCACACCTGTAATCCTAGCTACTCAGGAGGCTGAGATCTGAGGATCGCGGTTCAAAGCCAGCCCAGGCAGGAGAGACCGTGAGACTCCTATCTCCAATAAACCACCAGAAAACCGGAAGTGGCGCTGTAGCTCAAGTGGTAGAGCGCTCGCCATGAGCTGAAGAGCTGAAGGACAGCGCCCAGGCCCAGAGTTCAAGCCCCACAGCCGACCAAAAAAAAAAAAAAAAGAGTCTCATGGACTTTTCTGCCTGGTCTGGCTTTGAACTGTGATCCTCAGATCTCAGCCTCCTCAGTAGCTAGCATTACAGGCGTGAACCACCGGCGCCCAGCATACATCACCTTTATAATAACCAAAAATAATTTTTTTAAGTGTATGAGGTCACTGGTGGCTCATGTTTGTAATTCTAGCTGCTCCAGAGGCTGGGATCTGAGGATCTCAACCGCCAAAAAGCCAGAAATGGAACTGTGGCTTTGAGCGAAAAAACTCAGGGATAGTGGCCAGACCCTGAGATCAAGCCACTAGACCAGCACAAAAAAAAAAGAAAGTGTATTAGGACAGATAATACACAACAGATTTTAACTGTTATGTGGTAACTAATTAGAAAAGCTCCCAGATTTGACACATTAAAACAACGAAGGCAGCATATATTGTTTACATACTATCATATTTTTTTAGTATTTAAAGAAGCATTGTCAGGGTTGGAGGCATGGCTCAGTTGGTAGAGCGCTCAAGCACACCAAGTTTAAGTCCTGGACTCAAACCTACAAAAAGAAAAGAGCCGGGGCCAGAGTGGCTCACACCTGTAATCCTAGCTACTCAGGAGGCTGAGATCTGAGGATCATGGTTCAAAGCCAATCCAGGCAAGAAAGTCCGTGAGACTCTTATCTCCAATAAACCACTCAGAAAACTGGAAGTGGCCCTGTGGCTCAAGTAGGTAGAGTGCTAGCCTTGATCTGAAGAGCTGAGGGACAGCGTCCAAGCCCAGAGTTCAAGCCCTACAACCAACCAAAGAAAAAGAAAGAAAAGTTTTTATTTGGATAATTTCTTTATACAATTAACAGATAAAGAAAACAAGTCCAGCCGGGCGCTGGTGGCTCACGCCTGTAATCCTAGCTACTCAGGAGGCTGAGATCTGAGGATCGAGGTTCAAAGCCAGCCCGGGCAGGAGAGACCGTGAGACTCCTATCTCCAATAAACCACCAGAAAACCGGAAGTGGCGCTGTAGCTCAAGTGGTAGAGCGCTGGCCTTGAGCTGAAGAGCTGAGGGACAGCGCCCAGGCCCAGAGTTCAAGCCCCATGACCGACAAAAAGAAAACAAGTCTGGATAAGACTAGTGAATTGTTCAAGGCCACACAACTGGGTGTGTGTGGAGGGGGTGTATGTGTTGTTTTTACATTTTAAAATCATAACTCAGATTTACATTCAACCTTGCCATTAACATACAGGCCGTGGTTTTTTTGTTTTTGCTTTTGCTTTTTGTAAACTCTGGGTCTTATGCTCAAGGCTGGTGCTTTACCACTTGAGCCACACCTCTATTTCCAGTTTTTACATGCTTAATTGGAGAAAAGAGGCTTAAGGATTTGTCTGCCCAGGATGGTTTCAAACCTCAGTTCTCAGATCTCAACCTCCTAAGTAGCTAGGATTATAGGCATGAGCTCCTGGGACACCACTCAGACTGTATTTATTTATTGGGTGGTTGGTCATTTGATTCTGGGGATGGAACCCTAGATGTTGTTCATGCTACACATATACTCTGCTACTGAGCTGTACCCTCATCCCCTCCCTCCAAGTGTTGTTTCTCGAAGGTTGGTATAAGTCTGTAAATTTCTTTAGTTTCATCAAAGAATGTGAGAAATCAACTGAGTCAACTCACTTGAGTATTCTCCCAGCCTGTAAGCAGATGAAATAAAGTATACAATCTGACCTTGAGTTTTTTTGTTTTGTTTTTTCCCCTCAGCATGAGTAGGGTAATGCAGTACCATGGGTGTCGTAGTAACATTAAGGATCGAAGTAAAGTGACTGAATTGGAGGACAAATTTGACTTACTAGTGGATACCAATGACGTGATTCTGGAGAGAGTGGTGAGTATGCTACCACACACCCAACTAACAAGTGAAGAGACGCAAGTTAGTGCATCACGAGAAACCCAGGCACTTTAGAAAATGAAATGAGTTTAGCCTTTCCCACCAGAAAGAATATTTCCCTGGTGAGTTAACGTTTTCTTACTCAAAACAACTACAGTTGTCCAAAATATAATGGGGTTGTAGATGTGGCTCAAGTGGTAAGAGCACTTGTTTCATAATTCCAAGGCCCTGAGTTCAAGCCCCAGTACCACTAAAGAAAAGAGAAAAATCCCCCCCCACTGTGGAAGCCTGTTTTTCATGAGTCTGATTACACTTTTTATCTTCTAGATACACAGATCCTGTTTGTATTGCAAGAGAAGAGGCCTGGGCTGGAAATGTGGCTTAGTGGTAGAGTGCTTGCCTAGCATGCATGAAGCCCTGGGTTTGATTCCTCAATACCACATAAACAGAAAAAGCCAGGAGTGGCACTGTGGCTCAAGTGGTAGAGCACTAGCCTTGAGCACAGAGAAGCTTAGGGACAGAGCCTAGGCCCTGAGTTCAAGTCCAGAGTTCAAGTCCCAGGATGAGAGAGAGAGAGGGAGGGAGAGGGAGGAGGTCTCTGCTGCTTTTACTACTCACACTGTCAACAAGCACATGAACCTACAGGAGTAGTAGGAAGCTATATATTATTCTGCCTAGCATACTATCCATTTAGGCCTAGTTCTGTACCAAAACATTATGGAAATACACAGAGGTCATCCAAAATAAACCTGACCTGCAGCCTGTGACAGTCTTTGGGACACTGAAATCTTGCCTGACCCATGAGGTCTTCTCTACGGGCCTGTATGCCAGTCAGCTGTAACCTGGCTATGCTTCTGCTACTAGTAGTGTTCAGACTCATGTTCCAAATCTGCCTTGACAGGGCT
The DNA here is from genome assembly GCF_019054845.1 of Dipodomys spectabilis. Classification (NCBI taxonomy): domain Eukaryota; kingdom Metazoa; phylum Chordata; class Mammalia; order Rodentia; family Heteromyidae; genus Dipodomys; species Dipodomys spectabilis. The sequence goes on along the minus strand of NW_024870865.1, from coordinate 3,398,167 downwards.
TCTTGAATGCTAGGCAAACACTGCTGCTAAACTCTGCTTCCAACCCTGCACACCTATATCTAAAAGGCTTCTAAGTCATTTTGGATTTTCAGTCCAATTTAGAGCTAACAAGGAAGTCAGTCAAGAGTCGCGAGGAACTGACAAAAACTATTTTTTTTTTTTTTTTTTGGGTCCAGTCATGGGGCCTGAACTCTGGGCCTGGGCGCTGTCCCTCAGCTCTTCAGCTCAAGGCTAGCGCTCTACCACTTGAGCCACAGCGCCACTTCTGGCTTTTTTCTTTTGCTTATGTGGTGCTGAGGAATCGAACCCAGGGCCTCTGGCATGCAAGGCATGCGCTCTACCACTGAGCCACCTTCCCAGCCCCTGACAAAAACTATTTATGTTTATAGTGTATATTATATTTTGATATGTATATTACTCCTGTAGTCATAATTCTGTGATCACAGTGTCAGGTAATTAACTTTTTTTAACCTCGAAAAGATTCTTATTGCTTCTTTCATTGTTAGGGTATTTTGCTGGATGAAGCATCAGGCGTGAATAAGCATCAGCAGCCTGTCCTTCCTGCAGGCTTGCAAGTGCCTAAAACCATAGTGTCCAGCTGGAACCGGAAGGTGAGGCCTTGGAAAACTAGAGCCCCTGCTGTCAGCTTGATGGCTGGGCTTTTGTTCATTCTAATTGTAGCTTGATGAACACAGAACTGGCCACTGTCCTTTTGAGTTGTTGTTGGGAACAGACACACTCTAATTCCACCTTCTTTTTCCACATTGCACTCATTACCTTTACATTGTATGGTTGATGGAATGTTCTTGTCTCCTCTGAAGACACGAGTTGGAGCTTATTTTTCTAATTCACCAAGCTACTGTGTGCTAAAGCATGTATTATGCATTGATCTTAGGCAGGAGAATATGGCAAAAAAACAAAATCTGAAACGTTCCGACTGCTTCATGCAAAAAACATCATCCGACCTCAGCTCAAGTTTCGAGAGAAAATTGACAATTCCAACACACCGTTTCTTCCTAAAATTTTCATCAAGCCTAATGCTCAGAAGCCCCTCCCTCAGGGTGAGTAAACATTTGAGCCTTCCCTTCAATCCAAGGGAATTCTGCTCCCCACCAGCAAAGGATACCTTCCCCCTCCAGAACTAGAAAAGACACAGAGGTCCCAGTCCCTGTGTGATGGTGTCTTTTTTTTTTTTTTTTTTATTGTAAAGCTACTATACAGAGGGTTACAGTTACATGAGTGAGGTTATGAGTACACTTCCTCTTGAACATTGTTACCCCCTCCATTGTTTTCCCCCTACCATCCCCTCCCTCCCTCCCTTCCCCGAGGTTCTTTTTTTTTTTTTTTTTGATTGTGATTAAATGATTACATAATTTCAAAGTCACAAGTTCATTCTAACTTCCCTGGAGCAAATTGTCTACCACAGTCTGTAATATATAACAGTGTTCACATGTTATATACCATATTTGTGATCAGCAGCATGGGGATATTTAGTAGTGGTTCAACCAGATGAGCGGGAGTTCTTTGTTTCTTAAGTCCTGTTAGTTTTGTCGTATCACCTAACCTTTTGGATTTAGCATCCACTTATCAGGGAGACCATGTACCGTTTGTCTCTTCGTTCTTGGCTTACCTCGCTCAACATGATTCCTTCTAGCTCCATCCATTTCCCTGCAAATGCCATTATTTTGTCATTTCTAATGGCTGCATAATATTCCATTGTGTATAGATACCACAATTTTTGGATCCATTCATCTGTGGTGGGGCACCTAGGTTGTTTCCATATCCTAGCTATTGCGAACAGTGCTGCAATAAACATGGAGGTGCACGTGTCCTTGTATATTGGTTCCTGTTGTTCAGGGTAGATGCCTAGAAGTGGTATGACTGGGTCGTAAGGGAGGTCAATCTTTAGCTTTCTAAGGACCCTCCAGACTGCTTTCCAAAGTGGTTGTATAAGTGTACATTCCCACCAGCAGTGTAATAGGGTTCCTCTTTCTCCACATCCCCTCCAGCATTTGTCGTTGGCTGATTTGTGGATGTGGGACATTCTGACTGGGGTAAGGTGGTATCTCAGGGTTGTCTTTGCATTTCCTTCACCACCAGGGATGATGATGAACATTTCCTCATGTGTTTCTTTGCCATTTTTATTTCTTCATTTGAGAAGTCCCTCTTTAGTTCCCTTGCCCATTTAGTAATTGGTTTGTTAGGTTTGGGAGGGATTAGTTTCTTGAGTTCCCTGTATATACAGGATGTTAACCCCTTGTCTGATATATTGCTGGTAAATATTTTTTCCCAATTAGTTGGTTGTCTTTCTAGCTTAGTTGCGATAGATTTAGCTGTGCAGAAGCTTTTTATTTTAAGGTAGTCCCATTTGTCGAGTCTCTCTCCAACTTGTTGTGACCCTGGGACTCTGTTCAGGAAGTTCCTTCCTGTGCCTATTAGTTCAAGTGTCTCTCCTACTCTGTCCTGTAGTAGTTTCAGAGATTCAGGTTTAATGTTAAGGTCTTTAATCCATTTTGAGTTGATGTTGGTGCATGGTGATAGGCTGGGGTCCACTTTTAGGTTTCTGCATGTGGCTGCCCAGTTTTCCCAGCACCAGCCTGTGTGATTGTGTCTTATTTGGGTCTCCAGCTCTCTCAAAAGAAAGGCGGGAACGGCCCCAGGATCGTCCTGAGGACTTGGATGTACCCCCAGCCCTGGCAGATTTCATCCATCAGCAGCGAACCCAGCAAGTTGAGCAGGACATGTAAGTGTTGCTTGAGTTCAAACCCCTACATACCGGCACCAAACAGAGACCTGTGTTATTCCAACCCACAAGGGATTATATGTTCATCATCCAATTATATATTCATCATCCAATAAACTACCAAAAAGCTGGAGAGCAAAGAAAGCTCAGGGACAATGCTCAGGCCCGAAGTTCAAGCCCAGGACTGGTACCTCTCCCCCCCCCCCCCCCCCCCCCCAAAATGAAAGACTAGAGTGTTGTTGTTAAGGTTGGGGGGGTGGTCATGGGGCTTCAACTCTGGGGTTGGGCACTGTCCCTGAGCTCTTCAACTCAAAACCAGTGCTCTATCACTTGAGCCACCGCACCACTTCTGGTTTTCTGGTGGTATATTGGAGATAAGAGTCTCATGGACTTTCCTGCCTGGGCTGGCTTTGAACTGTGACCCTCAGATCTCAGCCTCCTGAGCAGTTAGGATTACCAGCATGAGCCACCGGCACCTGGCTATGACTAGTGTTTTAATGATCATATTATAAGGATGATCAAGATCCTCTGATTTATTTGTAGTTACCATGCTTTTATCAAGGGAAGATAGTCACAGTGGTCTTTTCCCATTTGTTTTTACTTTATATCAGAGTAGTTGGTTTCTTTGGGAATTACAGGATTCATCAAGTTTTTGTTTTGTTTCTTTTATGCAGGTTTGCACACCCTTATCAGTATGAACTGGACCACTTCACTCCACCAGACTCTGTGCTTCAGAAGCCACAGCCACAGGTGAGTTCCCCACCTTAGTTACACTGCGTCTTGAATGGCATGGAAAGAAGAATCAGTCACACCATGACCTCATGTAATCTTGATGTCCCTCAGATGATCGCGGGGGCGGGGGAGGGGGTGTGACTTTGGGTCATTCCCTGGACTCATAATTTACTTTGTATTTTAGTGGGAGTCATTTTTAATGTTCCTCTCTCTTTCTTGATACACCTTCCTGATTCAGTTATATAGACCTGTAGAAGAAACACCCTGCTGCTTTGTTTCCTCCCTGGACCAGCTCGTGGAGCTCAATGAGAAGCTCCTAAATTGTCAGGAATTTGCCGTAGACTTGGAGGTATGTTCTAATTAATTAAATTTTTATATTTTCTGTGAGCTCACCTACTGAAGAAGTGTAAAATTAGCAATAATTTAAATCTCTCTCATCATGTAGTTTTGCTCTGTAGTTGGCTTTTTGAAATCAGTAGAGGAAGGGCTAGGGTAGTTCCGCAGTAGGTATGTGTGTACCACGTACAAGGTCCATTCAAACCCCAGACGAAAAGAAGAAAAGGAAAGCCTAAAGAATCATTTTTCCACTCTTGCCTCTTTCTGTGTACTTTAGCACCATACTTTTATTTAATTTTTGTTGTGGGTCATGAGGCCTGAACTCTGAACCCAGGCATTGTCCCTGAGCTCTTTTTGCACAAGGCTAATGCTCTATCTACCACTTTGAAGCACAGTGCCACTTCTGGTTTTTGAGTGGTTAATTAGAGCTAAGAGTCTCATAGAGACTTCTCCTGGGCTAGCTTCAAACCATGATTCTCCGATCTCGACCTCCTGAGTAGCTAGGATTACAGGCCTGAGCCACCAGCGCACTTTTTTTTTTTAACCTCTTGTTTCCATTTCCTGGAATTCATTTCAATAAGTACTATTTCACATGACTAGAGGCATTGTGCCTTTGGGTTCCGCCTATAACAGAATCTTCCTTTGGTCTCCCTGTGTAGCATCACTCTTACCGGAGCTTCCTAGGACTGACCTGCCTGATGCAAATTTCCACCCGAACGGAGGACTTCATCATAGACACGCTGGAGCTCCGCAGTGACATGTACATTCTCAACGAAAGCCTCACGGACCCAGCTATTGTGAAGGTGAGCCAGCACCAATGGCTCCCACCTGTGAGGCAGGACCGCAGTGCTTCCTGCTGGGCAGTTCCAACTCTGGGAGGAATTGCCTCAGCTCCTACCCTAAGGTTCTGTGTGCTAAGCTGCTTTGTTCTCATACCTGCTGCAAGAGCCTACAACATCAGAATTGCTTAAACTAAGGACACTCAAGGTAGAAGAGTGTGTTTGTCAGTGGCTGGAAGCAGCTTCAGCCTTACCGCTATGCAAGTAAGATTATAAACTAAGGCTGCATCCCAGATTAATAGTAACATTTAAAACTATGCACATCTTAGTCCCACTGGCTTCTGGTTCCAGTATCTGATAACAGAGCTGTAAGTTGTGCTGGTGTGAGGTGCATGCACGGTTTTTTGTGTGTAGGTCTTCCACGGTGCCGACTCTGACATCGAGTGGCTGCAGAAAGACTTCGGGTTGTATGTGGTGAACATGTTCGACACTCACCAGGCAGCACGCCTTCTCAACCTAGGCCGACACTCACTTGATCACCTGCTGCGGCTCTACTGTGGTGTGGAGGCCAACAAGCAGTACCAGCTAGCCGACTGGAGGATCCGGTCAGTCTGTGCATGATAAGGAATGGTGGGTGGCAGAGGAAAGCTGCAGGCTTATTGGCCTCATTCCTGGAGACACGTGTTCAGACTTCAGCTGTGTTTGAACTGGACATGAATGGCGTTGGGCCCCCAGATGTGTTCTGTGGTACAGAACAATGGGACATTTTAGGATGCTAGTGGGGAATTTGCAGTAGACTGCCTCTTAGAGATAGAGATTGAAAAGGCATGCCCAGTTGATATCAGCCTGCAGCTGGGGGGGTGGTTGTGTGAGATGTCTTCCCAGAGGTGTGAGAGGAGGCTAAGGTGCAGGGACTTGGCTGTGCTTGCTGGCAGCCCGCTTCCTCCTCAGCCCTGCAGCTGACACAGGAAAGTCCTCCTTCCTTTCTTCCCTTCCCCTCACACCAGAACTTCTAAGTAGGAAAATGATTAAGCCCAAATATAAGAAGGAAGTTTGTACTCTGAAAACCACTTCCTGTGACTGGGCCTTGGGTCCATGCCATGCAGAGGTGGTGTGCTGAGGGATGCTGTCCTCTGCCACACCACATTGCTGCGCCCATCCCCAGTTCACAGATGAGACAGATATGCCCAAGAGGTGAAGGTTTGTCGTACTGAGGTACAGGGAATGCTGGTGTATCCCTGGTATTGGCTAGAGAAGAATGTTTGAGGGAGCAGTAAGAATCTTTGTGCCGGGCGCCGGTGGCTCACGCCTGTAATCCTAGCTACACAGGAGGCTGAGATCTGAGGATCGTGGTTCAAAGCCAGCCCAGGCAGGATAGTCCGTAAGACTCTTATCTCCAATAAACCACTAGAAAACCAGAAGTGGCACTGAGGCTCAAGCGGTAGAGCGCTTGCCTTGAGCTGAAGAGCTAAGGAATAGCGCCCAAGCCCAGAGTTCAAGCCCTACTACCGACCAAAAAAAAAAGAATCTTTGAAATCAGAATGCACTCCCTGAGTAGACAGGAGGGTCGCTGCAAAGGAGCAGTCATGGAAGCCATATCCTCTGTTTTGGAACTCTAGCCCCCTGCCAGAAGAAATGCTCAACTATGCCCGGGACGACACTCATTACCTGCTTTACATTTACGACAAAATGAGGCTGGAACTGTGGGAGCGAGGCAACGACCAGCCCACCCAGCTGCAAATGGTGTGGCAGCGGAGCAGGGACCTGTGCCTTAAGGTATGATGTTGTCAGCCGCACAGACCTAACACTCAGGGTACAGTGTGGTCAGAGCCACACGGACCCCAGCCTGATTCTAGTTCTTACTTTATGCAAGAGCCAAACATTTTGAAGAGCTCAGGGCACAATTTTGGTTACGTTGTTTTTGTATTTGTTTAGTGCTGAGACTCTGCCTGGGCCTCATGCATGCTAGGCAAGCACCCTGCACTAGACTGTGAACCCAGCCACATGGCTCTTGATATTTCCTAACATTTTGCAGAAATTTGTCAAACCCCTCTTCACGGATGAGTCCTACCTTGAGCTATATCGGAAGCAGAAGAAGCATCTGAACTCGCAGCAGTTGGCCGCCTTTCAGCTGCTGTTTTCCTGGAGGGACAAAACTGCTCGTAGGGAGGATGAGAGCTACGGGTAAGACTTCTGGATTGAGCCACCCTGCTAAGGGGAAATAGGGCCTTTGTTCTTTTCTCTTTTCTTGTGGTGAAGGCTGTTTATCTGCCGCATTATGTAGCATTTAGTGGAACTTGTTAGCTGGATCTGATATGATGCTGTTGTGTATTTTTTTTTCTTTCAGATATGTATTGCCAAACCATATGATGCTAAAGATAGCTGAAGAACTGCCTAAGTAAGTGTGGGAGCCGAGTGGTGTGCTCTGCTTCATCAGTAGAGGCCTTCCGTTGACTCGGAGGACTAGTGCTCCATCTTGGAAGGTAGCAAGTTCAGGGAATCCAGCGTCCTTGCCAAGGGCTGCCACATAAGAAGGAAAATGTCTGAATGGGATGTTTTAGGGGTTTTGCCTCGTGTCCAGGTCAGGGTAAGTCTGAACCTGTAAAAATGTCAGCCAGGTGCCAGTGGCTCACACCTGTAATCCTAGTGCTCAGTTGGCCGAGATCTGAGGATCTTGGTTCAAAGCCAGCCCGGACAGGAAATGTCCGTAAGACTCTTATCTCTAGTAAACCACCAGAAAACCAGAAGTGGCACTGTGGCTCAAGTGGTAGAGCGTTTGCCTTGAGCTGAAGAGCTCAGGGACAGCGCCCAGGCCCAGAGTTCAAGCACCATGACTGACCAAAAAAGAAAATGTCTGTTTCTTTCATCTGCAGTTCTTCTCTTTTACAGTCTCATGATTCTCAGCATAATGTTAATTAAGTATAAACAGAAATACAAATCCACAGCTTGATGTTAATTCCCTGCAGAATTGAGGCTCAGCAATGCTAGGGGCTTATCTCTACCTCTTTCCACTTGCAAATCAGGAATCCTTGTGGAGCTTGCTACAGCAAGGAGCATGCATACACATAGCTGGCCAGGCTGCCCTGACACAATCTGATTTTATGGTCCTCAGCTTGGCCATGGCCCTCTGGCTTTGCTCAGTCCCTACACTTACTTGGGAGCCTTTTAAAGGCGCTGCTTTTTTGATAAGTTATGTGTGTTCTTCCTTGTCCTCAGGGAACCTCAGGGCATCATAGCTTGCTGCAACCCAGTTCCACCCCTTGTCCGACAGCAGATCAATGAGATGCATCTCTTAGTCCAGCAGGCGCGGGAGATGCCCCTGCTCAAGGTGAGAAATTGACAATTTCTTCAAGGGCTGCCACCCAACCCAACAGGCCTGTTCTTTGTTGGCTAGCACCTGACCACTGGGGCTCATGTCTTCCTTTCTAAAGGAAGGGAACTGGGCACTGGTGGCTCACACCTGTAATCCTAGCTACTCAGGAGGCTGAGATCTGAGGATCACAGTTCAAAGCCAGCCCGGGCAGGAAAGACCGTGAGACTCCTATCTCAAATAAACCACCAGAAAACTGGAAGTGGCACTGTAGCTCATGTGGTGGAGCGCTTGCCTTGGGCTGAAGAGCTGAGGGACAGCGCCCAAGCCCAGAGTTCAAGCCCCACGACCGACCAAATAATAAAATGAAGGGAGTCCTGGGACTTGAAATTTTGTGGGTGGGTCTTCCTGGATTTAGCTGCTGTTACGCTGCTGCTTGTTGCTGTCATTGCTGTATAGGGCTTGGTTTGAAGTCAGCCTCCACATGGCAGACGCACTCTACCACTAAGTTATAACCCCATCCCCTGCAATTCTGTATGATAGTCAAGAAGTAAAATTTGGCAGCACCAGTGACTCACGCCTATAATTTTAGCTGAATATCATAGTTTGAAGCCAGCTTGATCAGTTAAGTACGCAAAAATCAAAAGTGGAGGTGTGGCTCAAGTGTTGGGATACCAGCCTTGGGTGAAAAAGTCAAGTGAGAGCACGAGGCCCAGAAGTCAAGCTCCACTACCAGCACAAAAAATAGTGTAGGGAGGAGCTAGAAAACATCCTTCTTATTTTATGATCTTTACTTGAGCAGGTAACATCTAGTGGCCAAGCCAATTGTTGGGATCAGTTAACCCAGTGGATTGAGTTGGAGTAGGGATCCAGGGATAGAGAGTTCACCCTGGAAACCAGCAGTGATCTGGCATAAAGTGATCACACTGCCAACACATCCTAACAGAGGGTTGAGGCAAACACAGAAAGAATCAGAAGAAAAGGCCAGTGAGGCCAGGTGCTGGTGGCTCATGCCTGTTATCCCAGCTACTCAGGAGTCTGAGATCTGTAGATCATGGTTCAAATCCAGCCTATGCAGGAAAAGCCAGGAGAGTCTTTTTTTTTTTTTTTTTGGTCGGTCGTGGGGCTTGAACTCTGGGCCTGGGCACTGTCCCTCAGCTCTTCAGCTCAAGGCGAGTGCTCTACCACTTGAGCTACAGCACCACTTCCGGTTTTCTGGTGGTTTATTGGAGATGGGAGTCTCACGGTCTCTCCTGCCTGGGCTGGCTTTGAACCGCGATCCTCAGATCTCAGACTCCTGAGTAGCTAGGATTACAGGCGTGAGCCACCAGCGCGTGAGCCACCAGCGCCCGGCTCCAGGAGAGTCTTATCTCTAATAAACTACCAAAAAAAAAAAAAGCAGAAGTGGAGCTGTGGCAAGTGGTAGAGCACTAGCCTTGAGCCCCAGAACACACGCACGCGCATGTGCGCACACACACACACAGAGCTTAGGAATGGGAGATAGGAAGCTGTGTCAAGGTGAGCCGGACTGTAGAGGCATCACCTGGACAGCAGCTACTGTGGAGGTGCGATGCAAGGCCACTCACCCAAATGCAAACCTCAGAGGGAAGAGAAGGAAGGAGAGGCCTGCAAGAGAAGAGAAGTTGAGAAAGGCTGATCTGGGTGGGAGGCGCTGAGGCTTAGACAAATGTAGGTGAAGGTGGGAATCCCTTGGGGATTTTCCCTTTTATTTAAAGATCTTCACTGATTTTACTTTCCATTATGTCATTGAGCAAACACTTCATTCCATAAAATAAAGGAAGTGTTTTCTTTTTTGTTGTTGTTTTTGTTTTTGGGTCCGGTCGTGGGCCCTGAACTCTGGGCCTGGGCACTATCCCTCAGCTCTTTAGCTCAAAGCTAGCGTTCTACCACCTGAGCCACAGCGCCACGGAAGTGTTTTCTTGATTTGTGATTTTTTTTTAATTTTTTGAAAATATTTTAATATTTACCATTTTGTTGCCTGTGCTATTAATATACACATTTGGGGGGGGGGGAGTCCTGAACTCTGGGCCTGGGCGCTGTCCCTCAGCTCTTCAAGGCTAGCACTCTACCACAGCGCCACTTCCAGCTTTTTTCTTTTTTGCTTATGTGGAACCCAGGGCTTCATGCATGCAAGGCAAGCGCTCTACCACTGAGCCACCTGCCCAGCCCCAACATACACATTTAGTAATAAATATACTATCATTACATAGAATGCAACATGTTGTTTTTAGCATTTATAGCTGATTAAATTTAATGCTATTACCTCAAGAGAGATACAAATAAATATCATGTCCAGATTCTAAACTAAAGCTTATAGGTTGTGCATTTTATTGTTTTTGTATTTTAGACTAAGTCCCACAAGGTAGCCCAGACTGGCCTCAAACTCATGTGTGCCAGACTGGCCTTCTAACTCATACTCCTCTGCCTCCACCTCCCAAGTCCTGGGATAGTGGTGTTAACCGTCATATTGGCCTTGGTTTGTTTGTTTTTGTTTTTTTGTCAGTCGTGGGGCCTGAACTCTGGGCCTGGGCACTGTCTCTCGCTCTTCAGCTCAAGGTTAGCACTCCACCACTTGAGCCACAGCGCCACTTCTGGCTTTTTCTGCTTGTATGGTGCTGAGGAATTGAACCCAGGGCCTCATGCAAACAAGGCAAGCACTCTACCACTGGGCCACCTTCCCAGCCCCTGGGCTTGGTTTTATGTTTTATTACAATATTTCAAATGTGTTGGTTTAGCAGTGATATATCAATATATGGTCAATCATATTCATAATTTTTGGAAGATTTTTGGCCCAGAAAGAATTGAAAAGGAAGCTGGGTGCTGGTCACCTGCAATCCTAGCTACTCAGGAGGCTGAGATCTGAGGATCACAGTTCAAAGCCAGCCCAGCCTGGGCAGGAAAAATCATAAGATTTATCTCCAATTAACTGCTTGCAAACTAAAAGTGGAGCTCTGGCTCAAAGTAGAAGAGCACTAGCCTTGAGAAAAAGAGTTCAGGGATAGTGCCCAGGCCCTGAGTTCAAGCCCTGCAACTGACAAAAAGCAAAATAATTGAAAATGAAGTAGGAATAAAAACCTTTGCAGTTGTATTTCAAAATGTATTTCTGGACTGGGAATGTAGCTCAGTGTTTGCTAGCATACATGAAGCTCTGTTCAGTGCAGTCAACACTGGCGCCCCCCCCCCCCCCCCGCCACCAAAAAAAATGACGGGGTTAGAGGCATGGGTCAGTTGGTATAGCAGGAGCCAGTTAGTGAAAGTATCAGATACCAAGTTCAAGTCCTAGACTGGGAAAGAAGGAGGGAAGGGAGGGAGGGAGGAACATCTGAGCTCCTTGGAAGCCCTCAGGTCACTCTCTCTTCATAAAGAGCTCTGCTCTTATATACCAAGTGGTTTGGTTTTGGTGGTACTGGAATTTGAACTCGGCAGTCACTCTACCACTTTAGCCAAGCCCCCAGTGTGCTTTGCTTTAGTGAATATTCAGCTAGCAGATCTATCGCTTTTTGCTGGGGGCCAACTTTTGACTGCAATGCTTCTGCCACAGCCTCCCAGTAGAGCTGGAATTAGAGGCGTGCCCCCATACGCAGCGTGTGTTTTTTTGAGGTGGAATCTTACTGACGTTTTGCCCTGCTGGCCTGAACTGCAATCCTCCCAATCTCTGCCTCCCAAGTAGCTGGGATTACAGGCGTGAGGCACCGTGTTCGGCCACCAAGGAATTCTTGAGCACCACAAAATGGCAGTGCCAGGCACTGAAGGGATGTGAGGATGGAAAGACATCTGGGTCCCTGCGAGCCTTGTGGAGGAGTCTGCCGGGGAGCACGTGCCACCGAGTTCACACAGCTTTCCTGCATTGCCCCTTCCTTCCTCCTTAGTCTGAAGCCGCAGCTGGGATGAAGAAGAGTGGAGCACTGCCCAGTGCTGAGGTACGTCATTGCCCTGCTGTCGCACCTGTGGGAGGGGCATCACGCTGGTGTACACAAACCTGATGGCCTGCCTACGAAGTTCACATGTGCTCTTCTGCTTCTCCTTGCAGAGATTGGAGAATGTTCTTTTTGGACCTCATGACTGCTCCCATGCCCCCCCAGAAAACTACCTGGTCCCCCCGTGTGGCGGTAAGCGGAGCCCTCTGGACTGGCAGGCAGGGCCAGCTGCTGCACTCAGAGCCCTCAGGGTTTGACTCTGCTTCCTTCTGTGCCTCTAGGTTCTGAACCGGCTCAGAAAGAGGCGAGCCTCTTTGCCGAGGAGACCTTGCTGGACACCAAATGCCTCCTTGCTACAGCCGTGATCTCCTTGTTCAGTGTGAGTAGCAGGAAAGCCACGAGAGCACCACAGTGGCCTAGGGCAGGGGGCTCTGGCAGACAGCCTGCCTGGAGTGTCCGTGTGGAGAGATGAGCTACTGGTCATGCGTGTGCACACATGGCAGGGGCTTCTGTTCAGCGTTATGTGAAGAAACCCTGTGGGACAAGTTGCCCAGCAAGGGTGCCCAACAGGGGCAGAATGCACAGGATGTCCACTGAGCTTCACGACCACACACGTCAGACCTCGCTGGCCACACGTACATTTTTAGGTGATAAGCTTTCTGTGCTGTGGCTGCTTAGAGTGAGGAACACGGACAGGCTCTAAGGGCAGATCCTTGGTGCTCGACCTGGAAGAGGCTGCAGTGGTCCCAGTTGAGGCTGTATGTCCATTTTTTTGTTTTGTTTTTTGCTCATCATGGGGCCTGAACTCTGGGCCTGGGTGCTGTCCCTCAGCTCTTCATCTCCAGGCTAGCACTCTACCACTTGAGCCACAGCGCCACTTCCGGTTTTTTCTGCTTATGTGGTGCTGAGGAATCAAACCTAGGGCCTCATGCATGCAAGGCAAGCGCTCTACCACTGAGCCACCTTCCCAGCCCTGTATGTCCATTCTTGATCCCCACCCAAGGAGCTTTCCTGAGCTGAGCCACATTCCTGGAAAGCATGTTGGCCGTAACCCAGCCTTTTGTGACAGCAGTGGCCACTCTAGCCGTTCTGTGTATGCTTGCACTGGTGGGTCAGCGCAGGTAAATACTAAAATACCAAGGGAAAGGAAAGTGCACAGATAAAGTTCTGACTATGCAGACCAGTGTGGGGAGAAGGAAAAACTAGTAATTGTCAGAACTGAGAAAGAGAAGCAAGAACACTATCCATGTTGGATCAGAGGTACTACGCTCAGTAAATATTCAGATGGTGCAAACAGCAGTTGGTTAGAGGATGTCTCCATACCAGAATGTTAGGACAACATAGTGGAAATGAAATATCACTGTCGTTTTAACTTTTTTTGTTTTGTTTTGGTGCTGGTCCTGGGTTTTAATTCAGAGCCTAGGTGCTAATCCTGAACTCTTGTGCTCAAGGCTAGAGTTCTACCATTTGAACCATGGCTCCACTTCTAGCATTTTGGTGGTTAATTGGAGTTAAAAGTTTCATGGAGGGCTGGGAAGGTGGCTCAGTGGTAGAGTGCTTGCCTTGCATGCCTGAGGCCCTGGGTTCGATTCTTCAGCACCACATAAGCAAAAAGAAAAAAAGCCGGAAGTGGTGCTGTGGCTCAAGTGGTAGAGCGCTAGCCTTGAGCTGAAGAGCTGAGGGACAGCGCCCAGGCCCAGAGTTCAGGCCCCATGACCGGGCCAAAAAAAAAAAAAAAAGTTTCATGGAGCTGGGTGCCAGTGGCTTACACCTGTAATCCTAGCTACTCAGGAGGCTGAGATCTGAGAATCATGGTTCAAAGCAGCCTGGGCAGGAAAGTCCCTGAGATTCTTCAATAAACCGTCAGAAAACCGCAAGTGGCGCTGTGGCTCAAGTGGTGGAATGTTCGCCTTGAGCTGAAGAGCTGAGGGGCAGCGCCCAGGCCCAGAGTTCAAGGCCATGACTGACAAAACAAGTCTCATGGACTTTCCTACCGGCTGGCTTTGAACCATGATCCTCAGATCTCAGCCTCCTGAGTAGCTAGGATTACAGGTTTGAGCCACTTGCCCTCAGCGTTTTTTGTTTTTTGTTTTTTTTGGGGGGAGGAGGTACATGGATGCATTGGCTGCTACTCTTTATCACCTTAGTCTCTCCTCCAATCCCATAACTTCCTTTTTCTTTTTTTTGTGTTTGTCGGTCGTGGGGCCTGAACTCTGGGCCTGGGTGCTGTCCCTCAGCTCTTCAGCTCAAGGCTGGCGCTCTACTTCTTGAGCCACAGCATCACTTCTGACTTTTTCTGCTTATGTGGTGCTGAGGAATTGAACCCAGGGCCTCATGCATGCAATACGAGCACTCTACCACTGAGCCACCTTCCCAGCCCCCCCATTACTTTCTTTTTAAAACTGAATTACATAAATCTGCTGGGGTCATGCTTTGGCAATTCATGAGAAAACAGTCTAGGAAGCTCACCTGACCTCAGTGTTAGCAGAAGCTGTGAAGGTGACTGCAGCTGCAGCCAGTGTAGACTTCAGGCCGCCTTGAGGGGAGGGCAGTTCAGTCTGAAGGAGACTGTAGTTTCCCTCTCCTCTGTTGCCGGCAAACTTGGGTGCAGAGTAAAAAGATAACACAGGTTTATGAAGCAGCTTTGTTGCGTCATTTTTCTGATTGTCCATCCAGGTCTATAATTCTGATATCAGGCTCTTGTGGCAGAGTGGACCAGGGTTTAAGTCCTTGTTCTCCTGTAGCCATGAGACACATGACCTTTCAAGCCTCAGTAAGAGGCTGCAGGATGATGAGAACATAGTGAGAATTCCTTAATTAAATATTGTTTAAAAAAAGAAAATGTTGGGCCAGGTGTCAGTGGCTCATGCCTGTAATCCTGGCTACTCAGGAGGCTGAGATCTGTCTTAAGAAGGTTCATGAGACTCATCAATTAACTCCAGAAAATTGGCAGTGATGCTGTAGCTCAAAGTGGTAGAGCACTAGTCTTGAGCTGACAAGCTCAGGAACAGTGCTCAGGCCCTGAGTTCAAGCCCCACAACCAACAACAACAACAAATGTTGTTTCACTACTACTGAATTGTTTGAGCCCAGGAGAGCTTGAGAAACAGAGCCACTGTTATTGAAGTACCGCTACTGTCTTGCTTGCATTCTGATGTCATATTGTCCATGGTAATAATTTTACAAATGAGGGGCTTTCATCTTTCCCTGCAGGAACCTAGTGCTGAGGAAAATGGAAAGACTCCATTGACAGTTGCCCAGAAAAAGGCACAGAACATAATGGAATCCTTTGAAAACCCGTTTAGGATGGTGAGTAGTCTGCGCGAGGCTGGGGGGCTGCAGTCTTTCAGGAAGAGGAGCTGGAGGCCAGTGTGACCTTCATCTTGAGCCATGGGCCCACAGCAGCCTCAGTACCCACCCAGGCCCATGTGCTTGCCCCCGCCTGGGTCCAGGTGCCATCTCTCTGCATTTGCTGTTTCCTCCGCAGTTCCTGCCATCACTGGAACACCGGGCCCACATCTCCCAGACCGCCAAGTTTGACCCATCCTCAAAAATCTATGAAGTAAGTGGATTTGCCACTTGTCCCAAGACTGGCTTTTTAAGGGAAGGGTGCTGAAAGATTGGACCAGGTTTCTGTCCTCAGCAGGCTCTGAGTGGTGGGCTTCAGATCCTTACAGACCCGCAAAAGTGGACACAAAGGCCCCTTCCTCCTAAGCATTGCTTCTAGACTAGGGGAAGAACTCCACAGTGGGCTTCCTACCCCACTCAGGAACCTCTGAGAAAGAGGCTTTATTAAGGCTGGGGCAGGGCTCAGGATGTGCGGGGTACTTGTCTAGCATGTATAAGGACCTGGGTTCAAATCCAGAACCACAAAAATAGTTTACTTTTTATTAACTTAACTTTTATTATGTGATACAGGACAGAGATAATGGTTTGATGTCTCTTTAAAGCTCTTAAAATGACAGCTCAAGTTTGGAAACAGTCTTACGTTCCTTGCTAAGTTGTTAGTTAGCACAACAACTAAGACCTGCTCTCCCCTGGTGCGGGCCCTGTGCCAGGCCCTGTGCCAGGCTGTGTGCCAGGGGGGCAGCTTGCCTGGAAGCTTCCCTCCGCCCAGCAGCATGTCCTGCCATGGTGATACGATGCCTTGACGGGCCTTGGCTCCGTGCTGATCTGAGAAGTGTGGTTTGTCTTTGCCGGCCGCTTATGGTGTGCGGAACAATCTGTCCATCCTTTACTCTGCTCGCTTGCCACGGTGGCTGCAAAGAAAAGCATGGGAGCTGGGGCCGTGGCTCAAGTGGCAGTGCTTCTCTGCTTTGCAAGCATGATCACCCCCAACCCCCCAAAAAATAAAAGGCAAGCAAGACTGGGGAAGAGGCCTGCCCTGAGTCCCTGGTTACCAGCCCTGTCACTTGGGCAAGTTATTGGACCTTCTCTACTTGTCTCCTCCCCTCTAAGGGCAAGGTGATGGTGGTGATACCTTTTTTTTTTTTTCCTTCAGTCATGGGGCCTGAACTCTGGGCCTGGGCGCTGTCTCTCAGCTCTTGGGCTCAAGGCTAGCGCTCTAGCACTTGAGCCCCAGTGCCACCTCCGGCTTTTTCTGCTTATGTGGTGCTAGGAGTCGAATCCAGGGCCTCATGCATGCAAGGCAAGCACTCTACCGAGCCACCTTCCTGCCCGCCCCCCTTTTTTTTTGTCAGTCCTGGGCTTGAACTCTGGGCTTTCCATCTCAAGGCGAGCACTCTACCACTTGAGCCACAGCACCACTTCCAGTTTTCTGGTGGTTAATTGGAGATAAGAGTCTCACGGACTTTCCTGCCCAGGCTGGCTTTGAATTGAGATCCTCAGATCTCAGCCTCCTGAGTAGCTAAGGATTACAGGCATGAGTCACCAGCTCGGGCTGATGGTGACACCTTTGTCCCAGGGTCCAGAGGGGGTTGGATGAGATACTACATGTGGAAGCCTTTACCCATGGCTTGGGCACCCTGGTACTGTATCCTTCTCTACAAGCACTTATAAACCAAACCAGCCAGAAGCTGGAACTGAGGGCTTGCGCATGTATGCACGTGGGCATGGTGTGTGTGTGTGTGTAAGTTGTTTCCCACCATCACCACCATGCCCAGCAGCTATGGAGGACATGATCCTGTGCTTTCTAATTTTAGATCAGCAACCGTTGGAAGCTTGCCAAGCAGGCCCAGGTCCGAAAAGAATCTAAAGACACTGCCAAGAAGAAGGCAGCTGAGCAGACAGGTAATGTGCCATTCTTGCGTGTGTGCAGAAGGGCGGCCTGGCGCATGTTGTTGATTGAGCCATTCAGCAGTGCCAGACACAGCAGTACGCAGCACAGCCTACCCTAGCCCTGGGGAGCTTGCCTTCTGGGGAATGGCAGGCAGAGCCCCGAAGCAGGCGGTAATACTTGGAAAGAGGGGTGGGGCGTGCTTAAGTGCGCTCTGGTGAAGACTGGCATGGGTGGGAGTGACGGTCTTACAAACGACATTGGACAGAGACACAGCCAGCTGCGTGAAGACATCTGCACTGGTGGCTGAGGCTCAAGGCCCTAGCTGGGGTCCCAAGATGTGGCAAGGTGGCCTAGGGACTGAATGGAAAGGGGGTGGGGAAAAGAGCAGGCCAGGCCTGTGTGAGGACTGCCTTTACTGAGTTGGGGACCTGAACTCATTATCTCCAGGCCATCTCTCTGTTGTGTAGAGAACTGATGAATTACAAGGGGGAGAGCCTGGTCTGGAGATAGGACCAGAGCCCAGGGGAACACACTGGAGGGCAGCATAGAGCTGGCTGCACACGGCCTGTCCTGAGCAGCGGGAGGATGGGGTATCCGCATCCGAGGGAGGTGGTCTGGGAGCTGGTTGGGTGGGGAGGAGACTTGGGTCCTGGTCCCTGACACAGGGCTGGGACACCTGCCCGCCATCCTCAGAGTGGTGGCAGGGAGGCTGAGCGGGACCTGGTGTGGCTCCCAGATTGAGGACAGGCAGGACAGAGCCCCTGAAGCATGCATGTCAATATGGGGTGCCAGGGGTGGGTGCAGGCAGGCTGGGGATTGAGCAGCAACTCCACAAACCCTGTGTCTTGCAGCGGCCCAGGAACAGGCGAAAGAAGAGTACAGAGCCACAGCAGAGCAGGCCATCTCTGTGCGACAGCAGACTGTGGTATGTATGGATGCTGGGTCCTGGCTGAGCGTCCCCTTGGCTGGCTCAGGAGGATCTGCCCTGTCCCTCACATTGTCCTTGGCCTTGCTCCAGTTTGCCCTGGCTTGTCCCTCAGTGCTCGCCTCATTTCCCCGGCGGTTCCCCCAGAGGACGTCTTTTCTGTGTGTGGTGAACCCAGCAACACTTGACTGCCACACAACAGGAACAGGCATTGAAGCAACACTTGGTTCTTGTTGCCCTCAGCCTCTGGAGTTCTCTCCTTAACCCCTGCTCCTCTTAAGTTGTCCATTGTCCAGTTAGAAACCTGCTTCAGAGCCGGGTGCCAGTGGCTCACACCTGGAATCCTAGCGACTCTGGAGGCTGAGATTTGAGGATTGTGGTTTGAATCCAGCCTGGGCGGTGAAGTCCATGAGACTCCTCTCCAATAAACCACTCAGAAAAAGCCAGGAATTGCACTGTGGCTAACATGGTAGCAAAAGAACCTCAGGGACAGTGCCCAGGCCCAGAGTTCATGCCCTAGCACCAGCCAAAAAAAGGGAAAAAGAAAAATATCTGCTCCAGGTACGGCTCAAGTGGCAGAGTGCCAGCCATGAGCAAGAAAGCTGAGCATGAGCAGGAGGCCCTGAGTTCAAGCCCAGTACAAAAAAAGAAAAACCTGCTCCAGCTGGCACAGGCCATGGCTCCGCCCCATCTCCACCTTCAAAATGTTTTTTTTTCTTTTTTGCCAATACTGCTTTTAAACTCAGGGCCATGCTTTTTTGGCTTGTTTGCTAGGTTGGTGTTCTACCACTTGAGCCACATCTTGTCTAGCTTTATGCTGCTGGGGCTTTTTTGGTTGTTTTTTTCCAGTACCAGGGCTTGAACTCAGGACCTCACATTCTTGCTCCGCTTTTTAGCACATAGCTGGCTCTCTAGCACCTGATTCATAGCTCCAGTTCCAGCTTTTGCTGCTTAATCACATAATAATCTTGATGAGTTGTCTTCTTAGGCTATGTTCAAACCAAGTGTCTCATATTTCAGCCTCCTGAGTACCTAGGGTTACAGACAGGAGCCACAGGTGCTGGGCTTGCTGGTTCTTCTTAGAAAGTTAAAACATTTTTCTGTCCAGGTTGGCTTTGAATTGCAATCTTCTGGATCTCAGCCTTCCCAGTAGCTAGAATTGCAGCTGGCAGCCACTGGCAGCCAGCTCATCTCCCTACATCTGAAGCAGCTAGGCCCCAGGCAGTCAAGGTTGCACCTCCATTTAGGGTCTTGATAGCCAAAAGCCTAAGTGCTCCAACATCCCAACACTTTGTGAGCACTGACACAAGTAGAAAACTCCACACTTTGAAACCTTATTTCATGTACAACATTACTTTTAAAAAATACTGTATAGGACTGGGAATGTGGCTTAGTGGTAGAGTGCTTGCCTAGCATGCATGAAGCCCTGGGTTCAATTCCTCAGCACCACATAAACAGAAAAGGCCAGAAGTGGCACTGTAGCCCAAATGGTAGTGTGATCTCCTTAAGCACAGAGAGGCTCAGGAACTGCACCCAGGCCAGAATTCAAGTCCCAGGACTGATGAATAAGAAAAAATGTTGAATAGACACAGCTTAGGCTTTGTGGCCTAGACGTAGCTGAAGCATAAGTGATTTGTGATTTAGAATGGGGTCCTTTCCTAAGATACCTCATGTATATACATACATACATACATACATACATATATATATATACACGCAAAGCCCCTAAAATGCAGAAGGAGCTGAAATCATCGCCTCCGTGCTGTGGATGAATTGTTTATCTGGAGGTGTGGCCTCCCCACTTCACTCACATGGTCCCTGCCTCCCTCCTTGCATGTCCTCCCCCTGCAGCTGGAAAACGCTAAGAAGAGGGAGAGAACCACTGGTGACACCAGGACCACAGAGCAGAGACAGGAGAAGAAACGACTCAAAACCGCCAAGAAGCTCAAGGGCCCAGACCCAGCACCCAGCACCTTCACTCCCTACGACTACAGCCAGTCGGACTTCAAGGCTTTTGCTGGTGAGGCCTGGCCCCTAGGCCAAGACGCCTGGCTGTGCCAGCTGCTGCAGGCTCACTCGCAGATACTGTACCAGTCAGAGGCAGGAACAGAAGTCCACAGTGCCCCAGAACTAGCTCTGGCTTAGCAGGGTGCCCCTGCCCCCACACAGAAGGGAGAATGGCGTGGGTGCTACAGGGCTGTACATGGTGCCCCTGACTGCAGACACTTCTGGACCCAGGCAGCCTAGGAGGCTTGGGAAGCAAGGTGGGGCCATGCCACTGGAGCTCTGTACGGAGCCCATCACTGTTGCCAGCATCCCACTGCTTGTTGCACAAGCACACTCCTGCTCCTGATGACCAGGGCACAAATGTGTTCAGAGCTTGCCCCCTGGACAGCCCCCTGGCCTGGCACCCAGGGAGATTTGTCAGCTCAGTGATTGATCACCACCTCTTGGCTCTTCCTGCAGGAGACAGCAAATGCAAGCCTTCCTCCCAGTTTGACCCAAACAAGCCCGCAGGGTCTGGCAAGGTAAGGAAGGTCTGCAGCATCTAGCTGGGCTTGGAAGGTTTTTTTGTTTGTTTCTTGGCAGGAAACAAAAAAAAAAGGTTGAACTCAGGTGCTTGGCATCTACCACTTGATCCACTTCTCCACGTAGGTTGCTTTTGATCCCTTCCTTGGCTGAGAAGCTGGGTCTAGGAATCCTCCTTTGTGACTCTCCTCTCACTCATTTCCTCCCAGGTGTAGACAGCACATTGGCCACCCAGCAGTCCAGGAAAGCCGTCTTAAAGGCCACTTTTCTGTTTGCTGCTTGGGAATTCTGGCCAGAGGCTGAAAGCAGTTCTATCGCTGGCGTGGCCTGGGTCTTCCCCCTGGCACCTGGCCAGTCAGGGCTGATGGGGCCTCTGGTCCTCATCGCACCCTTGCCTTTCCACGTGCCCAGATGCCTGGCTGCGGGAGCTCAGCGCTGCTTTTCCATGTGTCCAGACAGTGTCATCCAGTTTAAATGGTTCTGCTTGCTTTTCAGAAATGTATTGCAGCCAAGAAAGTTAAGCAATCAATGGGAAACAAAAGCATGTCCTTTCCAACTGGAAAATCAGACAGGTATGTGGTGGTAGCCAGGGCACCCATGGGAAAGCCCACCCTGCTCTGCACCCTGGTAGACTGCAGCTGAGCAGCTTTGGGATTGTGAGAAAAACCAGTAGGCATGCGTGGTCGCCATTGTTGAAGAATGAATGTTCATGAACAGTATGAAATCCTCATGCTAGAACAGTGTGAAGCGGGAGGTATGGCATGGTTTAGGGGATCACTGCCTTCAGACTCAGTCTGCTCAGCCCTCCCAGAGCCTTGAGCAAACTCCTCTGTTCTGCTTTACTGAGCTCTGTACAGCAGCATGCAGAGGTGACTGACTCCCCACTGTCTCTGCAGAGGCTTCCGGTACAACTGGCCAAAGAGATAGTGACGGAGGAGCCCCGAGCCCCAGGACAGCTCTGCCCACCGCTGCCATTTTGTACAGACTTGTTTTTAAACCAGTAAAACTAATTCCTACCAGAAGAAAGGTGTCCTGGCTTTGCTTTGCTGCCACCGCAGCAGTCCTGCCCTGTATCTGAGGTGTTTGCACCGTGGGATGCGGGGTGCTAGAGAGAGCCCGGGCCTGCT
Organism: Dipodomys spectabilis; assembly: GCF_019054845.1. Lineage (NCBI taxonomy): Eukaryota > Metazoa > Chordata > Mammalia > Rodentia > Heteromyidae > Dipodomys > Dipodomys spectabilis. The sequence goes on along the minus strand of NW_024870865.1, from coordinate 3,376,510 downwards.
CAAGGAGGTGCAAGGGGGAACGTCCTGTGGCCCACAGTGAGGTACATCTTGTGTGGGGGCCGTGGGGTAACGGGGCTGCTGGGAAGAGGAACTGCATGCCTGGGGCACAGCCATGGTCCCTGAGGGCTTGTCTCTACTCCTTCATCTCACGCTTTTCTTTTGAGACTATCTCAATATATCCCAGGCTGGCCTTGAAATCTGAATCCTCCTGCCTTTATCTCCTGCCGCTGGAATTACAGAAGTGTACCACCACTCTGACTGGGAAAATAATCCAGGAGAAAACCTTTGGGGGCTGGGAACGTGGCTTAGTGGTAGAGTGCTTGCCTAACACTTGAAGCCCTGGGTTCAGTTCCTCAGTACCACATAAACAGAAAAGACCAGAAATGGCACTGTGGCTCAAGTGGTAGAGCGCTAGCCTTGAGCAAAAAAAAAACTCAGGGACAGTGGCCAGGCCCTGAGTTCAAGCCCCAGGACTGGCCAGAAAAAAAGAAAAAAAACTTTGGGGCCTGGGGATATGCTCAGTGGCAGGCTGCTACATCCTCATTGTAAGAAATGGGAGCTGGGGGCTGGGAAGGTGGCTCAGTGGTAGAGCGCTTTCCTTGCATGCATGAGGCCCTGGGTTCGATTCCTCAGCACCACATAAGCAGAAAAAGCCAGAATTGGCACTGTGGCTCAAGTAGTAGATCGCTAGCTTTGAGCTGAAGAGCTGAGGGACAGCGCCCAGGCCCAGAGTTCAGGCCCCATGACTGACAAAAAAAAAAAAGAAATGGGAGAGACAGAAAAGTACCAACAATTACCCATAATCCACATGGAGACAACCTTTTACCACTGCAGTGTATTTTTTTCACGCTTTTTACTGTGTAGAGATGTAACTATAATTGGTTCCACAGTGTGGATTCAACCAAATAGTTGTGATTGGATCTGCACAACTATTTACATAATAGCTGTTGCAATGAATCTAGAGATGATTTTAAAGAAGGACTGGAGTTGGGCTGGGAATGTGGCTTAGTAGTAGCATGCTTGTCTAGCATGCATGAAACCCTGGGTTCGATTCCTCATTACCACATAAACAGAAAAGGCTTAGAAGTGGCACTGTGGCTCAAGTGGTAGAGTGCTAGCTCAGGGACATTTGCCCAGGCCTGAAAAGGAGGGGGAAAAAAAAGGTGTCTCACACCTGTAAACCTAGCTATCATCCCAGACAGGAAATCCCATGAGACTCTTATCTCCGACTAACCACAAAAAGCCAAAAGTAGAGTTGTGACTGAAGTGATAGAGTACTATCCTTAAGCACAAAAGCCCAGGGGCAGTGCCTAGGCCCTGAGTTCAAGCCCCAGGACTGGCCAGAGAACAAAGAAGGGCCAGGACTGTGGCTCCATGGCAGAGCACTAGCCTGGCACCCAGGAGGTCATGGGTTCCATTCCTAGCACCACAAAACAAGATGTTAAACTTTCTAATACCAAAATAAAGTTTATACCTCTATCATTCTAAAATTTATTTTAATTCAACTCCTGTGATTTAGCATATGGATTTCCTTTGACCTTCTTTTTGCCAGTACAGGGGCTTTAACTCCAGGCCTGAGTCCTATCTCTTAGCTTTTGCTAGTGTTTTACCACTTGAGCCACAACTCTACTTCCAGTTTTTCAGTAGTTAATTGGAGATGAGTCACATAGACTTTCCTGCGTGGGCTGGCTTTGAACCTCCATCCTCAGATCTCAGCCTCCTGAGTAACTGGGATTACAGATGTAAGACACCAACTTCAGGCTTCTTTGTTTCCTTTCCTTAATTTTCTTCCTTTTTTTCTTATGTACCAGTAATGGGTACATATTTTCCTGAGGCAAGGTCTTATGTAGTCCAGGCTGCTGGCTCAGATTCATGATCCACTGCCTTAGCCTCCTGAGGGCTGAGATTACAGACGTGAGCCACTACGGTTGGCATCATCTGTTATTCATGATCCTCCACTGAACTTTAGGTAAATCTGTGACCTAGTCTCTGATTATTTCTTGGTTTTTTGTTGTTGTTGTTTTATTTTGTTTTTTGGGTTTTTTTTTTTTTTTTTTTTTGGTCGGTTGTGGGCCTGAACTCTGGGCCTGGGCGCTGTCCCTCAGCTCTTCAGCTCAAGGTTAGCCCTCTACCACTTGAGCCACTGCGCCACTTCCGGCTTTTTCTGCTTATGTGGTGCTAAAGAATCGAACCCAGGGCCTCATGCATGCAAGGCAAGCACTCTACCACTGAGCCACCTTCCCAGCCCTGATTTTTTTTTTTTTGGATCTGGTCGTGGGGCCTGAACTCTGGGCCTGGGTGCTGTCCCTCAGCTCTTCAGCTCAAGGCTAGCACTCTACCACTTGAGCCACAGTGCCACTTCCGGCTTTTTTTTTTCTTTTCGTTTATGTGGTGCTGAGGAATCGAACCCAGAGCCTCATGCATGCAAGGCAAGCGCTCTACCACTGAGCCACCTTCCCAGCCCCCCTGATTATTTCTTTAGAATTCCATTTTATTCTAATCTTGAGGTGAACTATTGAATCATGAAGGCACAGAATATCTTCTCACTTATTACAGTACTGGAGATAGAGTCCAGGATAGTACATGCCAGGCAAGGCTGGCTGACTGTAGGAGGGAGAATGAAGACACCCAGGCTAAATCAAATTTCCTGTGAGCTAATTCCTTGTGAGGTAGAACAGCAGAGGAGTACCCTGTCCTGACAGGTGGTAAGGTGGTATTAGGACAAGTCTGGTTGAAAGTGACAGAAAAGCCAAACTCTGTGACTTTTAAGAATACTTGCGGGGGCTGGGAAGGTGGCTCAGTGGTAGAGCGCTTGCCTTGCTTGCCTGAGGCCCTGGGTTCGATTCCTCAGTACCACATAAGCAAAAAGGAAACAGCCGGAAGTGGTGCTGTGGCTCAAGTGGTAGAGCGCTAGCCTTGAGCTGAAGAGCTGAGGGACAGCACTCAGGCCCAGAGTTCAGGCCCCACGACCAGACCAAAAAAAAAAAAAGAATACTTGCTCCTTTTGTAAACAGTTAGTCCAGCTAAGATAATGACTCCTGTCTCCTGTCTTGTTGCTGTACCATCAGCTTGAACATAGGTCTTCCACTTCATGGGCCAGCTGCCATAGCTCCAGCTGTTCATTGTATTTTCATTCCAATCAGCTGGGAGAATGCCCGCCTAACCTCTTTTAAAGAATATTACCCAAGCTGGGCACCTGTGGCTACTCAGGAGGCTGACATCTGAGAATCAAGATCTAAAGCCAGCCTGGACAGGAAAATCCACGATACTATCTCTGATTAACCACCAGAAACCCAGAAGTGGTGCTGTGGCTCAAAGTGGTAGAGCACTAATCTTGAGCACAAAACTCAGGGACAGTCCTTAGTTCAAGCTCAATAACCAAAAAAAGGAAAAGCCAGGGTGATGATTCACACTTACAATGCCAGGTGTGAAAAGGCAAAGACTGGAGGATCAAGAGTTCTAAACCAGCTGGGTGCTGGTGGTTCACACCTGTAATCCTAGCTACTCAGGAGGCTGAGATCTGAGGATTGCCATTCAGAGCCAGCCAGGAAAACGTGAGACTTTCTTCATTTTTCTTTTTATTATTATAAAGGTGATGTCAGAGGACTTATAAGTCAGGTAAAGAATACATTATTTTTTTTCCATCCTGGATGTGGAATTGTGGCTCAAAATGGTAGAGTACTAACCTTGAGCAGAAAGCTCAAGGACAGTGCCCAGCCCCTGAGTTCTAGCCCCAGAACCAAAAAAAGTTCCAAACCAACCTGCCCACATATGAGCCCTTACTGTGTGGACGCTTCTTAGGGGCTTGCCCCCCTCCCCCACTGCAGGTCACGTGTGCACACTCTGACAGGGAGGACTGTTCCACGCCCATCTCTGCCCCTCTCTTCCCTGACTGAATAAATGAATTCTACAGTGAGGCTTTGGCTGGTGGTTTTTTGGTGCTGGTCCTGGGAATTGAACTCAGGGCCTGGGTGCTGTCCCTAAGCTCAAAGCTAGTGCTTTACCACTTGAGCCACAGTTCAATGTCATCTGTTTGGGTTGTTTTGTTTTGTTTTTTTTTTTTTTGGTAGGTTGTTTTTTTTTTTTTTTTTCCTCCCCAGATTGGCTTTGAACTGTGTGATCCTCAGATCTCAGCTTCCTGAGTAGCTAGGATGACATCCGTGAGCTACCAGTCCCTGGTGCCTTCTGGTGATCTTTCCTGAGGGGACTGTTTGTACTTGCAAGAAGACTTGTTTTCTTCAACCTGAAAGATGTGCATTATCTCCTGCACACTAACACTAACCAGGATGCAAAGCCAGGGCTTGCTGCTCAACACGAGGGCAAGGATGTCACTTCCCCTCCGTGCTTGAGACACACACACACCCTGGAGAATGGAATGGACTCGGCCATCTGCCATCCTGACACAAGCCATCATGCAGGCCCCGCCATCTCCAGACACAGCCTTAGCCTCCTGGCCCAGGGCACAGACAAACCCACCGTCAACTCTAACCCAGAGGAAGTGCAGGCTGGCGCAGGCAGGCCTGGAGTGACTCCGTTTTAGTCACGGTGATCCTTCACTGAATAACTATGGGGGCTGTCGGCTGGCCACGCATTGCCTGCTTCTGCTTGTCTCCCCCTCCAAAGGAGCCCGGAGAGCCCAAGCTGCACTGCTCCAAGGCTTGAGGCTCAGGAGCCGCACTGGGCCTGGGCCTGGCTTCAGACAAGGGTCGGAGCTCCCGCTCCAGGTGGGGGCTGCAGAGCGTCCCGTCAGAGACAGTCCCGACATTGTGTCGGGCAGGCCCGACGCCAGCCGGTGCCATCTCCCCGCCTTGGCATTCCAATTGCGCACGGGGCAATTAGCATTTAATGTCTGGCAATTAGCATGCTTAATGCGAGTCTGAGGAGTTCTTGACATTCTCTTGCGAACCCGGCGGTCCCGCCCACCGCTCCGGAGCAGGACCCGGCCTGTCGGAGCGCTGCCAGTCCCCGCGGTTCTGAATATGCATGCGCGCGGCTCGCCCCGGACGCCGCCGGTAAATTTAGCACCTCGTCCCGCAGACCCCGGCTAAATCCGGCGTGTCACGTCGCGGCTGTGACACCCGGCAAATCAAAAGCCCGCGGCGGCCCCGACCGACCCGCCGCGCCCCCTGTTCAAGTCCAGCCCGCAGCCGAATCCGCAGACGCGACTCGGGACACGTCCCATCCGCGCCGTGGCCCGCGCCCACCGCGGCAGCGCCCCCGCGCCGCCGGGCCCTGGAGGGACGCGAACTCCTTCCGCAGGCGCCGCCCGCCCCGGAACCCACCCGCGGCCCCGGCCCCCGACCCCCGACCCCGCCGGGCCCCACGTGGCCCCGGGAGCGGGCCGCACTACCCTGCTGCCGCTGACAGGCGGCACGCTCCAGCCAATCCGCGCCGCGCTTTGCGCCGGCGGCCGTGGAGCGCCCGACGAGGCCGCGCCGCTGATTCGCCGCGGGTCAGATCCCTCTCTGCTATTGGGTCACCGCGGCCCCACCCCTTCCCGCAGGCCCCGCCCCCAGGCGTGTTAGGTTGCGGCGCGGGCGGCGGGCGGAGCTGGTCCCGTTGTGCTGCGGCTCCGCGCGGCCTGCAGTCCCGGGCCCGCGCCGCCCGCCCGCCCGCCATGGAGCCCGGCCCCGACGGCCCCGCCGCGCCCGGCCCCGCCGCCATCCGCGAAGGCTGGTTCCGTGAGACGTGCAGCCTGTGGCCCGGCCAGGCTCTGTCACTGCAGGTGGAGCAGCTGCTCCACCACCGGCGCTCGCGGTACCAGGACATCCTTGTTTTCCGCAGGTACCGACGCCGGCCCGCCGCCCGCCCGGCCGCCCTGCAAGCCGCGGCCCAGCCCCCGGCCCTGCCCCGCGCGCCGCGCCGGCCCCCCGCGGAACTGTCAGAAGTTCTCGGGAACTAGGCCCGGCCCCGCCCGCCCGGCTCCCCTGGGCGCCCGGCCCCGCGCGGGAGGGAGCCCCGGGGTGCGCGGCGGCCCACGTGTCAGCCCGGGACACGTCAGCCCCGGGGACCCCGCTCCCAGCCCTCGCCCGGCCCGCCGGTCCCCGCCACGTGTCACCCGGCGGGTGGGGGCGAGCCTGCGCAGTCGGGGCGGGCCGCGGCTCGGTCCCGCGGACCCGGGTCCCCGACTGTCACTCCGCCCGCAGCAAGACCTACGGCAACGTGCTGGTGCTCGATGGCGTCATCCAGTGCACGGAGCGGGACGAGTTCTCCTACCAGGAGATGATCGCCAACCTGCCGCTGTGCAGCCACCCCAACCCCCGCAAGGTACCCGCCCGCCCGCCCTCCCTGCAGCCCCGGCTCTTGGAGCCGGGGCCGGGCAGACTGGCCAGGTGTGCCCGTTTCTGCCTGGAAGCTCTCCAGAGGACCACCGGAGAAAGTGCCCACAGGAATGGGGGAGTCGGTCCCCTGAGGGGGTGGGCAGGCCTAGCCTGGCCCAGGGGAGAGTGCAGTCGCACCCAGGCCTGAAGCAGCACCCCTAGGGGGGCTCTTCCGGGGAAAGGGGGCTCGCGTGCCAGATTGCAGAGGCAGGGGGTGCAGCGCTCAGGGGGAAGCCAGGAACCTGGGGCTCAGAGGATCCCAGAGCCGGCCTGGCTCCAGATAGCTCTGTGTACAGTGCTCTGGCTCTGGGGCTCACCCACACCCGCTCGGCCCTGACTGACTGCCACCTCTGCCCAGGTGCTGATCATCGGGGGAGGCGATGGGGGCGTCCTGCGGGAGGTGGTGAAGCACCCCTCGGTGGAGTCCGTGGTCCAGTGCGAGATCGATGAGGTGAGCGCCTAACCCTCCCTGGCCTGGCTGGCCCAGGTGATTTACCTCTTTCCTCTTCTGACAAACCCAGGATGGTAGTAAAGGACTTTGAACTCAAGGCCTGGATGTTGTCTCTTCACTTTTCCACTCGGGCTGGTGCTCTACCACTTGAGCCACAGCTCCACTTCGTGCTTTTTGGTGGTAAGAGTCTTGTGGGTTTTTCTGCCCAGGCTGACTTTGAACCACAGTCCTTAGATCTCAGCCTCCTCCTGAGAAGCTACGATTATAGATGTGAGACACCAAGGCCTGCCTGAACCCAGCCTTTACTTCTTAGTGCGATTAGAGCTAATTTTCAAGTTAGTGTCAGGTGAGGCTCAGGTGCCTCCCACAGCCCGGACATTTGCCTCCCTTAGCATCCAGCCGGCTGGTTGCTGAGCGCCTGCCTTGCCCCAGGTGTCCGAGGTGCTGGGCCGAGTGAGTCCTGCCCTGGGAGCTGGTGTCGAGGCTCAAGGAGATTTGAGAAGATGACCCATTGGGGCTTAGTGGGCAGGAGGAAGGAATCAGCAGGAGCTACAGGCTGAGGAGCGGAAGCACAGCTGTCTGCGCCCCGTGATTGAGGGAGAGCAGGAAATAATGCCCGAGCGGCCGAGCTCTCCCTGCTTTACACAGCGGACACGGCTTTCAGAAGGGGAGGGCTTGTTCAGGGAGACCCAGATCTGGGGGACACAGTGGGAGTCCGCTGGGTAGATCCCAACTCCATGACCCAGGCTCGCACCCCCTGCCCCCTCCCCAGGACGTCATCCAAGTCTCTAAGAAGTTCCTGCCGGGCATGGCCATTGGCTACTCGAGCTCAAAGCTGACCCTGCACGTGGGTGATGGCTTTGAGTTCATGAAACAGAACCAAGATGCCTTCGACGTCATCATCACCGACTCCTCAGACCCCATGGGTAAGGGGCCCCTCCCTCCAGCCGCCCCCGGTCCAGTGCTGCTCCCCCAAACTGGAGCCGTGACTGATCCTCAGCGGTCGTCCTCTTGTCCTCCCCACTCAGGACTGTAGGAGAGAAACTGGCCACTGCTAGCCCTACATTCACAAGAGAGTGGTGGGCATTGGCCCACTGAGGCCTCAGTGTCCCCTCCAGCCCCTGTGCACCAGAGCGGCCAGCACTGGGGTGGGCTCCAGTCCTGGGCTGGGGGCCGCAGTGCTGACCAGAAGCCTGTGGAGCCCATGGTATCATGGGGCTTAGGGCTGCGGCCGAGGGCGGCCGTGGGGTCCCAGCTGGCTTGGTCTCAGCCCTGTCTGCCCTGCAGGCCCCGCGGAGAGCCTCTTCAAGGAGTCCTACTACCAGCTCATGAAGACGGCGCTCAAGGAGGACGGGATCCTCTGCTGTCAGGGTGAGCGCGGGGCGGGGCAGGACGGGGGGGGGGGGGGGCGCGAGTGCCCGTGCTGACTGTGCTCACAGGGGAGTGCCAGTGGCTGCACCTGGAGCTGATCAAGGAGATGCGGCAGTTCTGCAAGTCTCTGTTCCCGGTGGTGGCCTACGCCTACTGCACCATCCCCACCTACCCCAGCGGCCAGATTGGCTTCATGCTGTGCAGCAAGAACCCGGTGAGCATGCGCGTGGGCACACGGCTCCCCTGGGGGTGGGGTGGGGAGGAGAACCCCTCCTGGACCTGACCATCGCGCCGTGACCCCATGCCCACCATCCTGGCCCCCAGAAGACCAACTTCCAGGAGCCCGTGCAGCAGCTGACCGCCGCCCAGGTGGAGCAGAGGCAGCTGCAGTACTACAACGCCGACGTGCACCGCGCCGCCTTCGTGCTGCCCGAGTTTGCCCGCAAGGTGAGGGGCCGGGAGGGGGCCCCAGCCCGCCCATCGCCCCCCCCCCCCCCCCCCCCCCGTCCCCGCTCAGCCCGAGCCCCGCCCTGACCCCCCTCGCGCCCCACAGGCCCTGAACGACGTGAGCTGAACCCAGTGCCACCACAGCACTACCAGGATCCCGACTGGACAGGGGAGCCCCAGGCTGCCGGGCACCCCCAGGCCCGGACCAAACCTCCTGCTGGCTCTCGCCCACCGAGCAAGTGTTACAGGCCCCAGAATGCTGCCTGGCCTGCCCTGCTGGGCGGACTGTCTGTGTGTCCGTCTGTGTGTCTGTCTGTGGTGTCTGGCCCCGCGCCTCAACCAGCTCTGTACAGCACCGTCTCCGCCCCCGACAAACACGCGTATTTATAACAGCCTCTGAAGTCCGCTCCGTGCCCTCCGCGATCACACTCCCAGGTGTGGGCTGTTCTGGGGGCTCCAGGTGTGACATGGGCCTTGATCTCAGACCCTAGCACAGAACAGAGCAGCCCCGGGTCTGCGCGGCCAGCGCTGGAGCGTTGGCGAGGTCAGGCCCTGGGCTACACACGCGACGGATGGAGGCCCACCTCCAGTGGCTTCTCTAGCTACAGCAGAATGTTCCAGAGAATGCAGGCCTCACAGCATGGGGGAGGTCGCATCTGGGCACTCAAGGTGACCCCCTGGGGCCTCACTGTGGCACAGTCCGCACCCCGTTTCTGGGCTGGAAGCCCAGGTCTGGATCCAAGCCTGGGCTGAGTCCTGCCTGCACCCGCCCCCGAGCTCCTAGGGCAGATCCAGGCATGTGCCCTTGGGGTTGGGGTGCCCGCGAGCCCCGGCCTGCGCCCTCTCCAAGGTGCTGAACTGCCTGCAGCCTCCTGAGCCCCGGTGCCTCTCGGAGGTGGGAGAGGGGCGCCCAGGGAGGCTCCAGCCCCCTCTTGAAGCCCTGGGGGAGCTGGGCAGTGCCGAGGATCCTCCCCGACCGGCCTGGGCCCGAGGTGGCAGGGAGCTTTGCCAGCGGCTCAGTCTCAGGCCCGCCCACCCCACCAGCTCTGGTCTCTAGAACGCATCACAGGAGTCTGCCTCCCCCACTCAGACCCTGCCCCAGCTGCAGGCCCAGCGATCCCTGCAGGGAAGACTAGTGTGGCTGTCCACCACGGAGTCCACCCACCGTAATCCTCAGCCACACACCAGGGAGGCGCTAGCGATGGCCACAGAAAGGAGCGGTCATCTAGCTTGTAGGCGGGAGAGGGGACCAGCACATCCACTTAAGCCTCCATCCCCCATGCCTTGAGATGCTCCCGCCCCCCAGCCCTAGGGCTGACTCCCTCCCCAGCCACCTTGTCTTACAGATGGCAGCCAGAGCGCCACCTACTAAACTGTAACCTGATATGTAATCAGGTTGCTGATCTGCATTGCCAGCATTAAGAAGCAGGGTTGAGACTGGCATGGTGACACTCACCTGTAATCCCAGCACTCTGGAGACTTAAGGAGGATCAAACGCTTGAGCCCACCCTGGGCTCGGCGGCAAGACCCTGGCTGAACGTCAGAGTCCACGGAGCTAGCAGGGGAGAAGAGCTTTGGCACAGTGGAGGACCAGGCTGCCTAGCATGGGTCGTATCCGGGGGGGTGGGGTGCAGACCAGGGTTCACCTGAGTCCCCAACACACCATAAAGCCAGTTTGAGACATGGGGGAGAAAATCCTAGGGAGGTCAATTTTTGTTGGTGAAGTGACTTGAACTCAGGACCTGGGCTTTTTCACGCAAGGCTAGCATTCTACTTCCAATTTTCTGGCACTTAATTGGAGATAGAGGGTCTCGGCCTTTCCTGCCTGGGCCAGCCTCAAACCTCAGCCTCCTGTGTAGCTAGGATGACAGGCGGGAGCCGCCAGCGCCCAGCAGAGTTTTAATTTTTGGCAAATTAGCCATGCTTCAGGACTGCACTTGTGACGCCTCCCATCCACCTCTGCGCGGCTCCCAGGTCCTGTCTGAGGCCTCCTTAAAGCCCCCGGGTCTTCCTGGCTGGCCAGTGGCTTTTGTAGTCCTTCCAGTGACCACTGGTTTTACCTTAATGTGGTGGCTTGGGCAGGCGCCCAGCTGGTCAGCAACCAGCCCTGACCTCCAGGAAAAGCACTTAAAGGGGGCTGCTGGTCTTGGTGTTTCACCCAACAAGCTTCCAGGTGTGTGTGTGTGTGTGATTGTGGCTTGAACTCAGGGCCTCATATTCACTAATGCCTTTTTTGTTGGTTAATTGTAATTTTTTTTTTTTTTTTTTTTGCCAGTCCTGGGGCTTGAACTCAGGCCCTGGGCGCTGTCCTTGAGCCTCTTTTGCTCAGCAACACAGCAACACTTCGGCTTCTTCTGTTTATGTGGCACGGACGAGTTGAACCCAGGGCTTTGTACGTGCAAGGCAAACAGTCCACCACTAAGCCACCTTCCCAGCCCCTTGTAGAGAGTCTTATGGCCTTCCTGCCTGGGCTGGCTTTTTTTTCCTTTTTTTTTTTGGTCGATCAGAGGGCTTGAACTCGGCCTGGGCGCTATCTCTCAGCTCTTCAGCTCAAGGTGAGCGCTCTATCACTTGAGCCACAACACCACTTCCAGTTTTCTGGTGGTTTATTGGAGATAGTCTCACAGACTTTCCTGCCCGGGCTGGCTTTGAACCATGATCCTCAGATCTCAGCCTCCTGAGTAGCTAGGATTGCAGGCATGAGCCACCAGCACCCGGCTAAGCCTCTGGGTTTGCTGGAGCTCAGTTCAGCAGTCATCCAGCCCAGGGCTTGCGATGAGGGCTCTGCTTTGCCCTTAATATCCTTTCTAAAATCCTTTACCCAAAAAAACCAACACAGTAAACACATTTCTGAGTGTTCTGGCAAATTCAGCAGCCCCTAGGCAAGGGTGGAGGGGTCCCTGGCTGGCCGCGGGCCCCATGCTGCCCGCAGGCATGATGCCAGGACTCATGCAATCAGAGGGCACCCGGCTCTGCGGCACAGCTGGCGGGGGGGGGGGGGGGGGGCGGGCTGTCAGCCGGCTGTTCAGTGTTTGCACTGTTTACCCCACAGCACAACCAGCTTGTTGCTCAGACAAGCCACCGCCCTGTCCCCTGCCTTATTTTCCCAGGACATCTTTTGGTTGGTTGGCTTTCATTTCCTTAGTTGGCCATAAACTTCACTGATGAACTCCAAACATTCCCCCCAGTTCCCTAAAGCTTTTCCACAAAAGTCTCTGAACTTGCCGGGCGCTGGCCACACCTGCAGTGGACCTCCTCAGGAGGCTGGGATGGGAGGATCGCGGGTCCAGCCCAGGCAGGAACGTCCGTGAGACTCTGACCTCCAAGTACCAGCAAAAAGCTGGAAGTGGCTCAAGGGATAGAGCGCTAGCCTTGAGCAAAAAAATCTCAGGGACAGAGCCCAGGCCCTGAGTTCAAGCCCCAGGCCTGGCAAAACAAACTTTCTCTTAGGCTGGAGCCTGTGGTTCATGCCTATAATCCCAGCTAGTCAGGAGGTTGAGATCTGAGAACCACAGTCCAAAGACAGCCCAGAAAAAACCATGACATGTTTAGCCACCAAAAATCAGGAAATGGAGATGTGGCTCAAGTGACAATGCACCAGGTTTGAATACAGAAAAAGCAAGTGAGAACTTGGGGCTCTGAGTTTGAGCCCCACTGCTGCAAAGAAACAAACCGTCCCTTGCAGCGGCTCTGAGCACAGCCCGCTGACCGCGCAGGCGCGTGCACATGGCAACACTGTGCTCACAAATAACCCGTGTTCTTCGGGAAAGCAAAGGTCGTGTTTGCTCAGTGGCTCGGTAGCTGTTACTCTGTGATGCCAGGGATCAAACCCAGGACTTTCTGAATAAGCACACCCGCACCCGCTACCACTGAACCTCACACCCGCTACCACTGAACCTCCCTTCCTGCACACACGGGATTATTGGAAACGGGATTTTGCAGTGTAGCCCTGACTGGTCTCAAACTCCTGATCCTCTGCCTGGGCGCTGTCCCTCAGCTCTTCACCTCAAGGCTAGCACTCTACCACTTGAGCCACAGCGCCACTTCCGGCTTTTTTTTTGCTTTTTGCTTATGTGGTGCTGAGGAATCGAACCCAGGGCCTCGTGCATGCAAGGCAAGCGCTCTACCACTGAGCCACCTTCCCAGCCCCCTTTTTTTTTTTTGAGTCTTGGGGCTTGAACTCTGGGCCTGGGCGCTGTCCCTCAGCTCTTCAGCTCAAGGCAAGTGCTCTACCACGTGAGCCACAGCGCCACTTCCAGCTTTTTCGGAGCAATTTATTGGAGATAAGAGTCTCACAGAGAGCTGGGAAGGGGCTTAGTGGTAGAGCGCTTGCCTAGCATGCAGGAAGCCCTGGGTTTCATTCCTCAGCACCACATACATAGAAAAAGCCAGAGTGGCACTGTGGCTCAAGTGGTAGAGCACTAGTCTTGATCAAAAGAAGCTCAGGGACAGTGCCCACGCCCTGAGTTCAAGCCCCAGGAAGGGCAAAGAAAAAGAAAAAAAAAAGAGTCTCACAGACTTTTCTGCTCAACTGGCTTCAAATCACAATCCTCAGATCTCAGCTCCTGAGTAGCTAGGATCACAGCTGTGAGCCATCAGTACCTGGCTATGTTTTGTTTTTTGTTTGTTTGTTTTCAAGTATGCTACCACTTGAGCCACAGCGCTGATGCTTCCGGTTTTCTGGTGGTTAATTGGAGATGAGTCTCATGGACTTTCCTGTCTGGGCTGGCTTTGAACCTCAATCCTTAGATCTAAGCCTCCTGAGTTGCTAGGATTACAGGTGTGAGCACTGACGCCCAGCTTGTTTGGTTTTTATTTGAGTTCAGATGAGGGTTTTTGTTTTGTTTTTTGTTGTTGGTGGTGGTCATGGGTCTTGAACTCTGGGCCTGGGCACTATCCCTCAGCTCTTCAGCTCAAGGCTAGCACTCTACCACTTGAGCCACAGCGCCACTTCTGGCCTTTTCTGCTTATGGTGCTGAAGACTCAAACCCAGGGCCTCAGGCATGCAAGGCAAGCGCTCTACCACTGAGGCTCCTTCCCAGCCCAGACCCTGGCAGGGTGTGTGGCTGGGTCGCTGCGTGAGCCGGGGCCTCCTCGCCTGGAACTGGAGCCAGCAGACATCACGGGGTCACTTCCCAGAATGCCGGAGTCCGCGGGGGCAGGGCAGGCGCCGGACACCCAGACAGAGCAAAGGTGAGGCGGCCCGGGACTCAGACGCCATGAGGTAGATGGGGCCCACGGCGGGCGGGCAGGGGGGCCCCCCGCAGACCCGGCCCCCCTGACCCGGCCTCTCCCGCAGGCTGCTGGCCCTCGCGGGACTGCTGGGAGCCCTGACCGCCGCATCCTCGGACCCCAAGGCACCTGAGCCCGTGTTTGGGCGCCTGGCGTCCCCCGGCTTCCCGGGGCCGTACCCCAATGACC